>NC_092167.1:41343864-41391364 GCF_045791955.1 Oncorhynchus clarkii lewisi | reverse complement strand
CCTAAACACCTGCCCAACAATGTGTTTAATCCAAGCGCCTGACCCATAGTGCTAGGTGTGTGTAATCCAGTTGGAGTTGTGGTGGTATATAGGGACCATGACGCATCTGACTGCCAACCGCCTTAGAGGGCATGAAACACAATCAAGGATTTACTTTAGTGGACATACACAGTAATACTAAGAAAAGTACACACAAATTCATGCATACGCAATCATGTATCATATAACCACGCACACACACACGATAAACAACAGCAGGCTCCATTCACATGGACTAACAATGCAAAGGAAAGTCAGTCTCACACAGTTGTTGATTCTCCGGATGGCCCTTTAATGCTTCAGCTTTCATATTGCAGATTGATTGTGACTTCTATCAATGTAATTGTCTGCATCATTTCCAATCCCCCATATATATATATAATTTTTTAATAAATATATACAGTTGAAGTCAGAAGTTTACAAACACTTAGGTTGGAGTCATTAAAACTCGTTTTTCAACCACTCCACAAATTTGTTGTTAACAAACTATAGTTTTGGCAAGTCGGTTAGGACATCTACTTTGTGCATGACACAAGTCATTTTTCCAACAATTGTTTACAGACAGATTATTTAACTTATAATTCACTGTATCACAATTCCAGTCGGTCAGAAGTTTACATAGACTAAGTTGACTGTGCCTTTAAACAGCTTGGAAAATTCCAGAAACTGACGTCATGGCTTTAGAAGCTTCTGATAGGCTAATTGACATCATTTGAGTCAATTGGAGGTGTACCTGTGGATGTATTTCAAGGCCGACCTTCAAACTCAGTGCATCTATGCTTGACATCATGGGAAAATCAAAAGAAATCAGCCAAGACCTCAGAAAAACAATTGTAGACCTCCACAATTCTGGTTCATCCTTGAGAGCAATTTCCAAATACCTGAAGGTACCCCGTTCATCTGTACAAACAATAGTACGCCAGTATAAACACCATGGGACCACACAGCCGTCATACCGCTCAGGAAGGAGACGCGTTCTGTCTCCTAGAGATTAACATACTTTGCAAAAAGTGCAAATCAATCCCAGAACAACAGCAAAGGACCTTGTGAAGATGCTGGAGGAAATAGGTACAAAAGTATCTATATCCACAGTAAAATGAGTCCTATATCAACATAACCTGAAAGGCCGCTCAGTAAGGAAGAAGCAACTTCTCCAAAACCACCATAAAAATGCCAGACTACGGTCTGCAACTGCACATGGGGACAAAGACCTTATTTTTTGGAGAAATGCCTTCTGGTCTGTTGAAACAAAAATAGAACTGTTTGGACATAATGACCATCGTTATGTTTGGAGGAAAAAGAGGGAGGCTTGCAAGCCGAAGAACACCTTCCCAACCGTGAAGCACTGGGGTGGCAACATCATCTTGTGGGGGTGCTTTGCAGTAGGGACTGGTGCACTTCACAAAATGGATGGCATCATGAGGAAGGAAAATTATGTAGAAATATTGAAGCAAGACATCAGTCAGGAAGTTAAAGCTTGGTCGCAAATAGTCTTCCAAAGTTGTGGCAAAATCGCTTAAGGACAACAAAGTCAAGGCATTGGAGTGACCATCACAAAGCCCTGACCTCAATCCCATAGAAAATGTGTGGGCAGAACTGAAAAAGCGTGTTCGAGCAAGGAGGCCTACAAATCTGACTCAGTTACACCAAAATTCACCCAACCTATTGTGGGAAGCTTCTGGAAAGCTACCCAAAACGTTTAACCCAAGTTAAACAATTTAAAGGTAATGCTACCAAATACTAACTGGGTGTATGTAAACTTCTGACCCACTGGGAATGTGATGAAAGAAATAAAAGCTGAAATAAATAATTCTCTCTACTTTTATTCTGACATTTCACATTCTAAAAATAAAGTGGTGATCCTAACTGACCTAAAACAGGGAATTTTTACTAGGATTAAATGTCAGTGTCACGTTCTGACCTTAGTTCTGTTATTATATCTTTGTTTTAGTATGGTCTGGGCGTGAGTTGGGTGGGCAGTCTATGTTTGTTTTTCTATGTTGGTTTTTTAGTTCGGCCTAGTATGGTTCTCAATCAGAGGCAGCTGTCAATTGTTGTCCCTGATTGAGAATCATACTTAGGTAGCCTGGGTTTCACTTTTGGGTTGTGGGTGTTTATTTTCTCCTGACGGAGCTGTTTCAGTTGTTTCTTTTGTTCCTTTTTGTATTTAGTGTTCAGTTTATTAAAATAATAATGAGCACTTACCACGCTGCATCTTGGTCCTCACCTTCTTCCACCAACGGTCGTTACAGTCAGGAATTGTGAAAAACTAAATGTATTTGGCTAATGTGTATGTAAACGTCTGACTTCAACTGTATATATATATATATATTTGAAATATATATTTTGAAATATATTTTCTTTCTTTACTATTTTCCCCTAATCCTACCACCCATCGCCTGATAGGAGTAAACTAATGAAATATATGTTTGTTCTTTATTTATTCTCCCCACTGTATTTCATGTTTCAATAATAGTATATGACTTACTGTATCCAATAGGACGGTATAAACTGTGTGGCTATCATTGGTGTGCAGTATACTTCAGTAGATCATGTGTAAATGGGTTTAGGATATACTCTGTTGTCGCTTTGGGCTCTATCCATCCCTAAAGCTCAATCCCAGGCTCCCTGGGCGATGAGCATCTGCGTGCCAGGCGTGTAACCAAGGCTGACACCTCCAGCCAAGCACCAGGCCGCCCGGCTATAAACTATGACATCCAGATTTTCAGGGGCCGCCTCTGCACAGCAGACACACCGGCTATACTGCCAGAAAGGAGCTCTGACACCACAGACACACAGGCTACACTGCCAGAAAGGAGCTCTGCCACCACAGACACACTGGCTACACTGCCAGAAAGGAGCTCTGCCACCACAGACACACCGGCTATACTGCCAGAAAGGAGCTCTGACACAGCAGGAAATTCATCACAAGCCCAATAGTTCTACTTTTTCTTGTCATTAACCGTTGTCCCTGTTGATAGGTGACTTGGGATCCAGAAAGAAAAATTAAGGAAATGTTGTTGGCACAATGGGAAATTAATTGATAAAGAATGAGTGCGGGGCTTTGCTTTGTAAGGGCAGTCCAGTGTTCTGATATGGGCCACGGAAAGCAGATTATGACCGAACTGAAACTCACAGCCAGTGAATGATAAAGTAGTGGACCTGTAAACAATATTGAAACGTTTTTTAGAGAGCTTTTAAGCGATGTTGAACTGCAGCCTCACTGGTCCAGCACCTTTGTCTAAGATCAGTGAACTCAGTCTCAGTTGTGGCAGAGAAAGATCTCCAGTTAGGAAATTTTTCATGGAATTAAAACTTTAAAATGTTGATGACCCTCTGGTTTCCACCTGCGTACTCCTCTCCAGTAGAAGCCGACGTCAACGGTTCACTCTATTTGCAGCAACTTCTGCTCGGTGACAATGGCTGTGTTTAGACAGGCAGACAAATTGAGATATTTCCAACCCCCCCCCCCCCCCCCTCTAATGTGTCTCTTGACCAATCAGATCAGTTCTGAAGAAGATCTGATGTGAAAAGATCTGATGTGATTGGTCAACATTTGACCAATTAGTGGAAAAAATATCAGAATTGGACTGCCTCTCTAAACACAGCCTAAGAGTCAATGTACCATTCAATCCTCATTTAATAACCTCATGGGTCTGAGCAGAGAAAGTGTATTTAGTTATCATTGTGTATAGGTTATAAATCACAGGATGCTGATGTAGGAAGCACTATCAGCACAGCAGTAGTATCATATGAGATCATAACTCAAAGTTTGGCGCGTATTTCTCCTTTGTGTAGGAGAAAGGGGAAGGAGGAAGACTTCCACAACCATCTATTCCCAGTGGACTTCTCATTGTGTTGTGTGTAATCTGTGAAATAAGGAAGTGAATCTCTGCTTGCTGTTTGGAGCTTAAATCAATTCCCATTTATTGGATGTAAATACCCACAAAACTTCCAGAATAGCTTATGTTTTAAATACGCCTTACTTGATGTTGTTCTCTCCCTCCTCCCTTGTTTCGCTCTCTCTTTCTCTCCCTCCTCCCTTGTTTCGCTCTCTCTTTCCCTCTCTCCCTGGTCTTGCTCTCTCTGTTTCTCCCTCTTTCTTTCTCTCTCTTTCTCTTTTCGCTCTCTCCTCTCTTTTTCCTCTCTCTCTCTCCCTCCTTCTCTCTGTCTCCCAGCAGTTATCAGCAGTTCCTCTTCACTTATTTTCTGGCAAGGGATAAATTAGATGTGATTCAGTTTTAAACACTCTGGCGTCTCATACCCGAGAGCACTGCAATCTGGTCCTTTAGGAAGACCCCTCCCCCCTCTATCTGTCTCTCTCCATCTCTCTCTCTTGCTCTCTCCTTCTCTCTCTGTGTAGCTGGCAGCATTGTTGAGCCTGCATTGCCCATTGAAATAGTAAAATAGTAAATTATTGTCAAAATAGACTCTCTTTTGTCCTCCTGTGCAGCAGATTACTACCAGCCTGTGTTCTTCTGGAATTGCGTTTTCAGCCGCTCGCAGCCCTAGCCAACCCCTTTCCCATTTCCCCTCATTATAATACTCACAGTGTAACGCTAGTATAGGAAACATACCTTTGGTCATAGTAAAACCTCAAACAGACAGACAGACATATTGTTATGTTTTGATGTTTAGCTCGATTGGCCCATTGGAGCCATCCTGTGGTCCTTGTTCAGTGGTAGATGGATGGCCAAGGCGCCAGGTGATGGAGAAAATGGGCTATTCAGGGGAAGGACATGTTGATATCGGTTTGATATTGATCTCACTGTATCTTATTTAGATGAGTGGGTGTTACATTGAAAAAGAAAGGAGGATGTTGAGAAATGTTGTTGGGGAAAATGGAATGGGGCTTCTCCTACAATGAACTACATCTTCTCAGAGATCTCTGGTGGCCATTTCTTTTTTTTACCCCTTTTTCTCCCCAATTTCATGGTATCCAATTGGTAGTTACAGTCTTGTCTCATCGTTGCAACTCCCGTACGGATTCAGGAGAGGCAAAGGTCGTGAGCCGTGCATCCCCAGAAACACAACCCAACCAAGCCGCACTGCTTCTCGACACAATGCCCTCTTAACCTGGAAGCCAGCCACACCAATGTGTCAGAGGATACACCGTACACCTGGCGACCGTGTCAGCGTGCAGTGCGCCCGGCACGCCACAGGAATCGCTGGTGCGCCAAGGACATCCCTGCCGGCCAAACCTTCCCCTAAGCCGGATGACGCTGGGCCAATTGTGCACTGCCCCATGGGTCTCCTGGTCGCGGCCGGCTGCTACAGAGCCTGGACTCGAACTCAGAATCTCTAGTGGCACAGCTAACACTGCGATGCATTGCCTTAGACCACTGCACCACTCAGGAGGCCTGACAGTTCATTTTGTGACCAGGCACAAACGCTGATTCAGAGAATCTGGCTTTTATGCCCCGGGGAACCCCGTCAACCGGTGATAGATTCCAGATCGGATTGAATAAGCAACAGCTAAATAACAATGTGGGAGCATTGCCAGATAACACCCCCATTACTGTCTTCTCTGAGAGACATCTAGGGCTTGTTATTGTACATATCATAAATGGGGTTCTATAAAACGGGTTCAGGGAGATCTGCGATCTGATTGGCTGAAAGGAAGCGATGGAGAGGAGGTGGGCTTCTATCATGTCGAGAGGGTTGGGGGGTTGTTGCTAGTTATTAATGTCAGTGTCTCTCAAACTGCTTCTCTCTCTGGGATGTATCATCAGAGTTGATTAAGATGTGTGAAACAGGCAGGCTCCTCTCCTCCTCCCTTTTTACCTACAGCACACTTCCTCCTTCCCTCTCTCCGTCTCTCACTCCTTCACTCTCTCTGGCTCTCACTCATTCCCTCTCTCCGTCTCTCATTCTTTCCCTCTCTCCGTCTCTCACTCCTTCCCTCTCTCCGTCTCTCATTCCTTCCCTCTCTCCGTCTCTCACTCCTTCCCTCTCTCTGTCTCTCACTCCTTCCCTCTCCCTGTCTCTCACTCCTTCCCTCTCTCCCTGTCTTTCTCTCCTTCCCTCTCTCCGTCTCTCACTCCTTCCCTCTCCCTGTCTCTCACTCCTTCCCTCTCTCCGTCTCTCACTCCTTCCCTCTCTCCGTCTCTCACTCCTTCCCTCTCCCTGTTTCTCACTCCTTCCCTCTCTCCGTCTCTCACTCCTTCCCTCGCCTGCCTGTCTCCTGCTCATGTGTGCGTTATTACATAAATACGTTTTTATTTTATTTTTACAATCTCATTATCCTTTGAACATGCAAGCCACAGTGAGAGCAGGGAAGATCACATGGTCTTTGACAAGATTGTTGTATCTGATACAACCTGATACTGAGGCTCCTTCACAGCTACTGAGACCATGATGTTATTAGTGGATTCATTTGTCTCTCCTAATGCACTTAACAATTCTCCATAGCTGTATCCCTCCTTCCTCCCCTCTCTTCCCTCTCGCTCTCTACCTTGGTATGTGGCTGTGAAGGAGGGATGGTGAGTGGTGGGTGGATGCCTGAGTACAGGGGAGCAGTGAAATAAATCTAGGGCTTGTAGAAAACAGATAGATTTGAATTACCCGGGTCCCTGAGAGCAGACTATGAGAGGAAGTACATACACAGTGTAATTAGATTACAGCCCACAGTCAGCTGTGTTTCTCTCTCTATTTTCCCCAAAAGTGATGTTAACATTAAGTCTGCATTATTATAAACCAACCATTACTTTAGCCAAGGAGGCTACTCAAACAACTGTATCAAAATAGCCATTTTGTAGCTACTCGCTAATCCAAAGCTTGTGAATAGCTAGTACATCTCCATAGCTAGTTGCTAAACTCAGCCTGTAGCCTCATTAGCCTTACTGTTAGCGGGCTAGACTGAATATTATAGCTACTTGATAATCCATAGCTAACTACTAGCTCGTACATAGCCATTGCTAGCTAGTTAGCTAGTTGCTCAAAAATGTGCCTCATATGCCTCATATGACCCTCATAGCCTCTACTTGTGCAATGCTACAGAATTCATACTGTGCTGTACTGAATGTGTTGCTAATTTTAGCATCATGTTGCTAAACTGTGTGTTGATAGTGTGTCCCATTGGCTGACAGCTTGAGCTTCTGCACAAAGTTCACGTACAGTACATAAGCGGCTAACATTTGAATCGGTTTGGAGGAAAAGTTATTGAATTATCCAAATGGGAGCCGGGAGTTAAAAAGTGATGACTTGCTTTGTGTGTTTCCGCCTCCCCCGCTGTGCGAGAAATGGGATTCAGCATGTCTTTTTTTTCCTGACCTCTTCTGAGAAGGAAAAATCTCAAACGTTGCCTCGTTACCACACTCTAACCATCCCGTGACATAGCCACCTCCTGGAGATGAGCGTTTCCTCACGCGTAAACACTGATCTCTCAGGCTTGCAGTCGTTGCAGTCCTATTGTTAACAGAATACTACATTTCTTCACCAATCTCTCTTCAATAACTCTTTTCTTTTATGCTCCTCAGCCCGACACACACTGTATATGGACTGGAGGACAAAGGGGTGGAGTTAATTATGTGGTTAACGTAGAAGAGTTTTCTTGGGATTAGGCAGTAGGGAAGAGACGCATTAGGAGCAGAGGGGGGTATTTGATCTGTACACTGCCAGGAACTGTAATCCCACTTCCTCTCTCTCTGACCTCACTTGCCTTTTAGGAGGGAGTGCATGGGAAGTTACACAGGGGATAACATTTTAGAGGCAGCGGTGCCCTTGGGGACAGGTTTGCATCACCTCGGAGTGGAGGACAGGAGGACAGGTGAGGACGACACACTACTGGCGGTGTGTGTGTGTTGTTCTCAGCCTTTAGGGAACCCCCAGCAATGGCAGTGGTACAGTAGCTGACCCATCGTGAATTTCACCATGTTCAGTTCCCCCCTCACACACCCCTTCACCTGAGTGGAAAAACACCTCTGTATGGTAGTGTTTTATCCAGTGTGTCTCTGATCATAGAAAAACAATCACAAGAGACTAGTTGTCAACATTTCAGTTGTAAGACGTTTCTCAGGACAAGTTTCTGTATACAATAACATAACCAACAGTGTGATTTTGTCTAGCGAAGACAGTACCCTTCCATCTACAGAGCTAAGTGTTCCTACCGATTGGACATACTCTCTCCTTGCCTAGCGCTAACTGCTGCCTCAATGTAGACATCCCAGGCCCACCTCTAAACCACAGAAGGCTGGGTGTATGGTGATGTGCTTCCTGGTTCTATCCATGCCACCTCTAGACAGGTGTCTGGGTCAGGCCGTGTCGTAGCCCACCCTGGCCCAGGTGTCCAACCTCATCTCCCTGATAGCCCAGGGGCTGGCTCCACCTGTCTCTGTTAGGCGAGCCCACCACTGATGCTGGGGGGCTGTGTGTATGTGTATCTGAATGATAGCCCTGTCCTCCTGTCACAGAGGGAAGAGTGGTGCTGGCTTTTTCTGTTTGCCTATTTTTCGAGACTGCTCTTCTCAGAGCAGCGAGGCGTTTCCAACTGAGATCTCTATCAGCCGTGATTTATATGATGTGCTCCCTCTCTTTCTTCCTCTTCCTCTCTCTCTCTCTCTTCCTCTCCCTCACTTCTCTCTCTTTTACACTCTCTCTACTTCTCTCTCTCTTAGTTTGTCTCTCCTTCACCCTCTCTCTCTTTCTCTCTCTCTCTCTCTCTCTCTCTCTCTCTCCTTCTCCTTCTCCCACTCTCTTTGGTCCTCCCGTCCGTCCATCATTCATTTTTCTAGCTGGTGCCACCGGTCTGTGCCTCCTCATCACTATCTCTCTACCTTGCTACCCTGGCCTCCTATGACACGAATAGCAGAAAGAGACCAGTGGAGGTACAAGGAAAAGACAAATGGGAGTGCGATATTCATGGCTAGTGGATGAGAGAGGCATGTAGCAATGAAAGGATGAAAAAGGAGTACAGAGGGGAGGATGATATGAAAGAGGGGAGGATGATATGAAAGATAGGAGGATGATATGAAAGAAGGGAGGATGATATGAAAGAGAGGAAGATGATATGAAAGAAGGGAGGATGATATGAAAGAGGGGAGGATGATATGACAGAGGGGAGAATGATATGAAAGAGGGGAGGATGATATGAAAGAGGGGAGGATGATATGAAAGAGGGGCGGATGATATGAAAGAAGGGAGGATGATATGAAAGAGGGGAGGATGATATGAAAGAGGAGAGGATGATATAAAAGCGGGGAGAATGATATGAAAGAGGGGAGGATGATATGAAAGAGGGAAGGATTATATGAAAGAGAGGAGGATGATATGAAAGAGGGGAGGATGATATGAAAGAGGGGAGGATGTTATGAAAGAAGGGAGGATGATATGAAAGAGGGGAGGATGATATGACAAAGGGGAGGATGATATGAAAGAAGGGAGGATGATATGACAGAGGAGAGGATGATATGAAAGAAGGGAGGATGATATGAAAGAAGGGAGGATGATATGACAGAGGGCATGATGATATGAAAGAAGGGAGGATGATATGCCAGAGGAGAGGATGATATGAAAGAAGGGAGGATGATATGACAGAGGGCATGATGATATGAAAGAAGGGAGGATGATATGCCACAGGAGAGGATGATATGACAGAGGGGAGAATGATATGAAAGAGGGGAGGATGGTATGAAAGAGGGGCGGATGATATGAAAGAAGGGAGGATGATATGAAAGAGGGGAGGATGATATGAAAGAGGAGAGGATGATATAAAAGCGGGGAGAATGATATGAAAGAGGGGAGGATGATATGAAAGAGGGGAGGATTATATGAAAGAGAGGAGGATGATATGAAAGAGGGGAGGATGATATGAAAGAGGGGAGGATTATATGAAAGAGAGCTGGACGATATGAAAGAGGGGAGGATGATATGAAAGAAGGGAGGATGATATGACAGAGGGGAGGATGATATGAAAGAAGGGAGGATGATATGACAGAGGGGAGGATGATATGAAAGAAGGGAGGATGATATGAAAGAAGGGAGGATGATATGACAGAGGGGAGGATGATATGACAGAGGGGGGGATGATATGAAAGAAGGGAGGATGATATGACAGAGGAGAGGATGATATGAAAGAAGGGAGGATGATATGAAAGAAGGGAGGATGATATGAAAGAGGGGAGGATGATATGACAGAGGGGAAGATGATATGAAAGAAGGGAGGATGATATGACAGAGGGGAGGATGATATGAAAGAAGGGAGGATGATATGACAGAGGGGAGGATGATATGAAAGAAGGGAGGATGATATGAAAGAGGGAGGTTGATATGACAGAGGGGAGGATGATATGAAAGAAGGAAGGGTGATATGACAGAGGGGAGGATGATATGAAAGAAGGGAGGATGATATGAAAGAAGGGAGGATGATATGACAGAGGAGAGGATGATATGAAAGAACGGAGGATGATATGAAATAAGGGAGGATGATATGACAGAGGGCATGATGATATGAAAGAAGGGAGGATGATATGCCAGAGGAGAGGATGATATGAAAGAAGGGAGGATGATATGACAGAGGGCATGATGATATGAAAGAAGGGAGGATGATATGCCAGAGGAGAGGATGATATGACAGAGGGGAGAATGATATGAAAGAGGGGAGGATGATATGAAAGAGGGGAGGATGATATGAAAGAGGGGCGGATGATATGAAAGAAGGGAGGATGATATGAAAGAGGGGAGGATGATATGAAAGAGGAGAGGATGATATAAAAGCGGGGAGAATGATATGAAAGAGGGGAGGATGATATGAAAGAGGGGAGGATTATATGAAAGAGAGGAGGATGATATGAAAGAGGGGAGGATGATATGAAAGAGGGGAGGATTATATGAAAGAGAGCTGGACGATATGAAAGAGGGGAGGATGATATGAAAGAAGGGAGGATTATATGACAGAGGGGAGGATGATATGAAAGAAGGGAGGATGATATGACAGAGGGGAGGATGATATGAAAGAAGGGAGGATGATATGAAAGAAGGGAGGATGATATGACAGAGGGGAGGATGATATGACAGAGGGGGGGATGATATGAAAGAAGGGAGGATGATATGACAGAGGAGAGGATGATATGAAAGAAGGGAGGATGATATGAAAGAAGGGAGGATGATATGAAAGAGGGGAGGATGATATGACAGAGGGGAAGATGATATGAAAGAAGGGAGGATGATATGACAGAGGGGAGGATGATATGAAAGAAGGGAGGATGATATGACAGAGGGGAGGATGATATGAAAGAAGGGAGGATGATATGAAAGAGGGAGGTTGATATGACAGAGGGGAGGATGATATGAAAGAAGGAAGGGTGATATGACAGAGGGGAGGATGATATGAAAGAAGGGAGGATGATATGAAAGAAGGGAGGATGATATGACAGAGGAGAGGATGATATGAAAGAACGGAGGATGATATGAAATAAGGGAGGATGATATGACAGAGGGGAGGATGATATGAAAGAAGGGAGGATGATATGAAAGAGGGGAGGATGATATGAAAGAGGGGAGGATGATATGAAAGAGAGGAGGATGATATGACAGAGGAGATGATGATATAAAAGAAGGGAGGATGATATGAAAGAGGGGAGGATGATATGAAAGAGAGGAGGATGATATGAAAGAGGGGAGGATGATATGACAGAGGAGAGGATGATATGAAAGAAGGGAGGATGATATGAAAGAGGGGAGGATGATATGAAAGAGAGGAGGATGATATGAAAGAGGGGAGGATGATATGACAGAGGGGAGGATATTATGAAAGAGGGGAGGATGATATGGAAGAGGGGAGGATGATATGAAAGAAGGGAGGATGATATGACAGAGGGGAGGATGATATGAAAGAAGGGAGGATGATATGACAGAGGGGAGGATGATATGAAAGAAGGGAGGATGATATGAAAGAGGGAGGTTGATATGACAGAGGGGAGGATGATATGAAAGAAGGGAGGATGATATGAAAGAGGGGAGGATGATATGAAAGAGAGGAGGATGATATGAAAGAAGGGAGGATGATATGAAAGAGGGGAGGATGATATGAAAGAAGGGAGGATGATATGAAAGAAGGGAGGATGATATGACAGAGGAGAGGATGATATGACAGAGGGGAGGATGATATGAAAGAAGGGAGGTTGATATGACAGAGGGGAGGATGATGTGAAAGAAGGGAGGATGATATGAAAGAGGGGAGGATGATATGAAAGAGAGGAGGATGATATGACAGAGGGAAGGATTATATGAAAGAGAGGAGGATGATATGAAAGAGGGGAGGATGAAATGAAAGAGGGGAGGATGATATGAAAGAAGGGAGGATGATATGAAAGAGGGGAGGATGAAATGAAAGAGGGGAGGATGATATGAAAGAAGGGAGGATGATATGAAAGAGGGGAGGATGATATGACAAAGGGGAGGATGATATGAAAGAAGGGAGGATGATATGACAGAGGAGAGGATGATATGAAAGAAGGGAGGATGATATGAAATAAAGGAGGATGATATGACAGAGGGGAGGATGATATAAAAGCGGGGAGAATGATATGAAAGAGGGGAGGATGATATGAAAGAGGGGAGGATTATATGAAAGAGAGGAGGATGATATGAAAGAGGGGAGGATGATATGAAAGAGGGGAGGATTATATGAAAGAGAGCTGGACGATATGAAAGAGGGGAGGATGATATGAAAGAAGGGAGGATGATATGACAGAGGGGAGGATGATATGAAAGAAGGGAGGATGATATGACAGAGGGGAGGATGATATGAAAGAAGGGAGGATGATATTACAGAGGGGAGGATGATATGAAAGAAGGGAGGATGATTGACAGAGGGGAGGATGATATGACAGAGGGGAGGATGATATGAAAGAAGGGAGGATGATATGACAGAGGAGAGGATGATATGAAAGAAGGGAGGATGATATGAAAGAAGGGAGGATGATATGAAAGAGGGGAGGATGATATGACAGAGGGGAAGATGATATGAAAGAAGGGAGGATGATATGACAGAGGGGAGGATGATATGAAAGAAGGGAGGATGATATGAAAGAGGGAGGTTGATATGACAGAGGGGAGGATGATATGAAAGAAGGAAGGGTGATATGACAGAGGGGAGGATGATATGAAAGAAGGGAGGATGATATGAAAGAGGGGAGGATGATATGAAAGAAGGGAGGATGATATGAAAGAGGGGAGGATGATATGACAGAGGGGAAGATGATATGAAAGAAGGGAGGATGATATGACAGAGGGGAGGATGATATGAAAGAAGGGAGGATGATATGAAAGAGGGAGGTTGATATGACAGAGGGGAGGATGATATGAAAGAAGGAAGGGTGATATGACAGAGGGGAGGATGATATGAAAGAAGGGAGGATGATATGAAAGAGGGGAGGATGATATGAAAGAGAGGAGGATGATATGAAAGAAGGGAGGATGATATGAAAGAGGGGAGGATGATATGAAAGAAGGGAGGATGATATGAAAGAAGGGAGGATGATATGACAGAGGAGAGGATGATATGAAAGAAGGGAGGATGATATGAAAGAAGGGAGGATGATATGAAAGAGGGGAGGATGATATGACAGAGGGGAGGATGATATGAAAGAAGGGAGGTTGATATGACAGAGGGGAGGATGATATGAAAGAAGGGAGGATGATATGAAAGAGGGGAGGATGATATGAAAGAGAGGAGGATGATATGACAGAGGGAAGGATTATATGAAAGAGAGGAGGATGATATGAAAGAGGGGAGGATGAAATGAAAGAGGGGAGGATGATATGAAAGAAGGGAGGATGATATGAAAGAGGGGAGGATGATATGACAAAGGGGAGGATGATATGAAAGAAGGCAGGATGATATGACAGAGGAGAGGATGATATGAAAGAAGGGAGGATGATATGAAAGAGGGGAGGATGATATGAAAGAGAGGAGGATGATATGACAGAGGAGAGGATGATATGAAAGAAGGGAGGATGATATGAAAGAGGGGAGGATGATATGAAAGAGAGGAGGATGATATGAAAGAGGGGAGGATGATATGACAGAGGGGAGGATATTATGAAAGAGGGGAGGATGATATGGAAGAGGGGAGGATGATATGAAAGAAGGGAGGATAATATGACAGAGGGGAGGATGATATGAAAGAAGGGAGGATGATATGACAGAGGGGAGGATGATATGAAAGAAGGGAGGATGATATGAAAGAGGGAGGTTGATATGAAAGAAGGGAGGGTGATATGACAGAGGGGAGGATGATATGAAAGAAGGGAGGATGATATGAAAGAGAGGAGGATGATATGAAAGAAGGGAGGATGATATGAAAGAGGGGAGGATGATATGAAAGAAGGGAGGATGATATGACAGAGGAGAGGATGATATGAAAGAAGGGAGGATGATATGAAAGAAGGGAGGATGATATGAAAGAGGGGAGGATGATATGACAGAGGGGAGGATGATATGAAAGAAGGGAGGTTGATATGACAGAGGGGAGGATGATATGAAAGAAGGGAGGATGATATGAAAGAGGGGAGGATGATATGAAAGAGAGGAGGATGATATGACAGAGGGAAGGATTATATGAAAGAGAGGAGGATGATATGAAAGAGGGGAGGATGAAATGAAAGAGGGGAGGATGATATGAAAGAAGGGAGGATGATATGAAAGAGGGGAGGATGATATGACAAAGGGGAGGATGATATGAAAGAAGGGAGGATGATATGACAGAGGAGAGGATGATATGAAAGAAGGGAGGATGATATGAAATAAGGGAGGATGATATGACAGAGGGGAGGATGATATGAAAGAAGGGAGGATGATATGAACGAGGGGAGGATGATATGAAAGAGAGGAGGATGATATGAAAGAGGGGAGGATGATATGAAAGAGAGGAGGATGATATGAAAGATGGGAGGATGATATGAAAGAGGGGAGTATGATATGAAAGAGGGGAGGATAATATGAAAGAAGGGAGGATGATACAAAACAATGGGGAGGATGATAGAAATTATTCATCACCATCAGGGACCAACTCACCCTCTTTGTGTGTGTGTTTGTGCAGGCAGATACACGTTTTTGTATGGGTGCATCTGTTGTTTATTTTTAACCTGCATGTGAACGTTTATTCCTTATTCCTCTCTGATTCATGCTGGTATGTTGTTATTCCAGTGACTCTGGAACAAGAATAGCCCCAACAGTCCACCAAGCTGTTGCTTACAGTACCCGGTGAGAGCCCATACATTGGCCACAAAATCAGTAGCTTCACTCTGTTTTTGTAGTGTGTGTGCATACACAAGCATGTGTGCCTGCCTGCTACCCCTCCTCCCTGACTCTCTCTCTCTCTCTCTCTCTCTCCTCCCTCCCCTCCTAAACTCTCGTTCTCTCACTCTCTCACACTCTCTCCCCGCGTCTCCTCTTGGCTCTAAGTATCGTAGTCTGGCTGTACTTTCAAAGGGAGCGGAGTGCGTCCACCTTCCCTTGCTCCATTTATGCCACGGTCTCGTGTTCTGCTGCCCCAGCGTACGCGGATAGCCTGCCTATAGACCGCTGGGTCAGGAGAGTCTCTTAGAAGGAAAGAGGGGAAGGATGCTCTCGTTGCTGCAGCCCCTGTTTCAATTAGCATGAATTTCACAGCAGTGGCGCCGGTCCGAGCCAGACAGCCAGCAGTCTGTGCCGGAGCTCAGAGAGGACTACCTCTTCCTCAGACCAGTGTCTTGGAATCCACAGACTGAGCGGGAGAGATCCGGGAATCTTTTTCCATCTACAGGGACAAGAGCAAGGTACTGTGTGATATTGTGTTAGGAAGGAGACAAAGAGGGTTTTGAAGGATCGATACGCTGTGATGCTTTTCAGAGCCGGAGAGGAATAAGGATCACTTGGATGCTCTCTTGGGTGAGACTCTACTGCCTCTGCGTCCATATCCACACTGCTCTCCATCCCAGCTTGGCTCTCTCCGCGAGGGGAGAGGGATTCTGAGAGTCTGTAGTTGTGGGGAATATAGCTGCTCTTGCTGCTGCTTTTTCTCCTGCTTTGCCTTGTACTCATTTTCCACATCCCTGTCTCTTCCACTCGCTGCTGCAGACTGCTTTGCTCTGTCGTCCCTCCAGGGATTTGAAAGCCTGGAAGCTGGATTCAGCTGCACCTCCATCGTCTTGGTGCTGCACTAGCCCTCTCTCTATCACTCTATCCCTTTTTTGCCTGTTGTTTTCCGATGTGAGAGATTTCGTCCAGCAAACGGTGGGGATGGTGGTCGTTTTTTTAACCACACCGAGGGCTCAGGCTCTGGACCGAGAAGGTTTGTAGCGCTCTCGCAAGGCAGAGGAAACCTTCAGTTACTATAGACAGTAAACAGGGTTATCGAGCTAAGATTAGTCATTTAGTTTTACAGATGGAGGCATTTTGGTTTTAGAATATGTGTTCCCCTGATTAATCGGTTGCTGTTTAGGCTGCCAGTGATCATTTGTGTTGTGGTGCCTATTAGAGTGCTTTAACAAAAATCTTTAGTTGGCAAGGGGGGAGGGTCGTGTTTTGGGGGGGGGGCTGTTGTTTTTTGGGTTTTGTGTTTTTGGTGCTCTGGAGGATAGGAATAGGAAATAGGCTCCTGGAAGGATTTCGTCGCTGGATTTGAGAATTTTGCTCCTTTTTGGAAAGAGTTGGGTTTTTCTTTCTCCTGAACATACCTTTTTTTCCTGCAGTGTTTTTGGGATCATTGTCTTCAGGAGGAGGATCTTGTTTTTGTTCATTCTCTTTCATTTTAATTGTGCTGGGAAGCCGGGGATCATGGGCCCTGGATCCATCTGAAATGTCGTCTTCCTCTTCCTGTCGCGTGGGAGGAAGTTGGAGAGGAATGATGCTCCCTTGGAAATCCGCCCCCGTGCTTCAGGCGGTCCTGGAGGTGGGCGGAGGACTGCTGCTAGTGCAGCGGCCCGCGGCGCTCCTGGTGTGGGCCAGCCCGGCCTGCCTGTTCCGGCTGGTGCTCTCCCTGGCCCTCCTGGCCTTCCCCTGCCCTGCAGTGGCCGCCCGCGTCTCTTCCAGCCTCAGCACCACCCACCACGTCCACCACTTCCACAACAAGCATGGAACGGTGCCCATCGCCATCAACAGGATGCCGTTCCTCACACGTGGGGGCCACGGTAAGGTCCAAACTACTTCGTCCTATTCTAACGGTCGGTGTATCGGTTACGTAGCGCTTTATAGTGTGTACATGTGTGATGTGTGGATATATGAAGTGGGTTATCGGGGTCAGTGGAAGTTTATGGTCTTGAAGGGGGTTGATTTGCAGTTGGCGAGGAGGTGGTCCAGGTTGAGAGTTTCCACACATGTACATCCATCTATTGATCCTGGTCAATCCACACAAACAGGGTACCCCATTGGCTGCTCAGCCGTCTTCCACAGCGCCTCATTGGCTGCAGGTCCCCGCTGGTCACACTGATTCATGGCTCCGGAATGGCCGATGATGATGTTTACCACAACCATTACTGCCTCTGTCTTTTGCTTTGCTGTGTATCCTCAGACAGCAGGAACTTGGTTTCGCATTGTGTCCTGCTTTCGCATTGACAATTGACTCCACGACTTCACTGTGCTCTAGAAATGTTTCTGGCTGCTTCTCTCAGGGTTGTGTGTTGCTTGCTGCACTGTTCTAAGTCAAAGATGTCAGAGCCGAAGCGAGACTTGTCTTTGATGTGCTCCATCATAAGCTTCCCCTTCTGCAGTCTTCTTATCCTCCCCTCGGCCTATCCAAACCTTCCTGTCACAGAGAGAATACTCAGTGTTCCGGCAACTCGAGCTTGTCCTCCATTGAAATGTTTGCGTGTTCCGCTGTCCATATCTTTCAATTCTCTCCACTTAGCTGCAGTCTGTTTAGCCGTAATCTGCATCAATCAGACAGAGGAGGGCAGCTCACATAGACTACCGTAGTCAATTGGCTGAGCCTGCACCTCTATTGACGTTAATGGCTTCCAGCATACTTCCCTGTGCTCAGTACCACATTGGATTTATGACTTTTCCCTTTCTCTGCCGAGCCATTGAGCTCAATATGTCAGCTGTGTCTCAGCCAACCACCACTATGTAACACAGTAGAGCTTGCAATAGAGTCAGAGAAGATGTGGGGAAATAATGCCTGCTTTTACCAATCAGGGTTTGATTAAATGTTTTTATTATGTTTGCCTGATACTGTATTGACCTGGCTCGAAGCACTCTATACGCACGCACACACACACACACACACACACACACACAGGTACACACACACACACACACACACACACACACACATTCTTTAACATCTAAAATGTCACTTGAAACCCTGGCAACCCTGTTCTAATCACTGTTGTGTTTTTTTCACCCTCTAGCTTGGGTAATTGGATTGCACTTCTCTTGCATCTCGAGTTGCTAAGCTATTTAAATTTACATAATTAACATAAACATTTCTCGGGGTCTCTCGGTGGATTTGCGTCTGTCAGATGATATTGGACCGCTTGGAGAAATGGGGTGTTTGTTTGGCTAAATGGAAATGATGTCAAAAGAAAGGAAGCCTCTGTTCCGGAGCATGACACTGACCAAGTGTCCGCTATAGTCATGGCTGTTTCTACTGTCTCTCATTCACATTAGCATACCGTATTCAGGTACACAACGCATAGAACACGTTGAAACGTCTAGCATTGCTTTAGTGGTCACGTGATACCGTGATTACTCTGACAACTTGGGTGTCTTTTTTTAGATTATGCAGAGCAGCATGTGTTCATCACCGATTCCATTTCATGTAAAAAGACATCACACATGCTCCTGAATACCATTCCAATGGAGAAGCTTCGTTTTAATCGCTCTCAATAAGCTATCCAAGGCATCCAAGTGCAGACTCAAGCCTCTCTAAATTAAGTGTCAGCCCTCGGTGCTGCCAACCAAGTGGTTGAAACCCTATTACAGTCTTCCCCATGATAGGATCATATCAAAGTTTATTTGTCACATGCGCAACAAGTGTAGATCTTACCTTGAAATGCTTACATACAAGCCCTTAACCAACAATGCTGTTCGAGAAATAGTGTTAAGAAAATATTCAATAAATCAACTAAAGTAATTTTTTAAAATTAAATAATAAGTAACAAAATAACAATAACAATAATGAGGCTATATACAGGGGGTACCGGTACCGAGTCAATGTGTGGGGGTACAGGTTATTTGAGGCAATTTCTACATATAGGTAGGGGTAAAGTGGCTATGCATAGATAATAAACAGCGAGTAGCAGCAGTGTAAAAAAAAACAAAGGAGAGAGGGGGAGGGAAATTATAAATAGTCCTGGTGGCCATTTGATGAATTGTTCTGCAGCACTATGGCTTGGGACCGAGACTTGGCACTCCGGTACTGCTTGCCGTGCGGTAGTAGAACAGTCTATGACTTGGGTGACTGGAGTCTTTGACAATTTTTGGGACATTCCTCTGACACCAGCCAGTATATAGGTCCTGGATGGCAGGAAGCTTGGCCCAAGTGATGTACTGGGCCATACGCACTACCCTCTGTAGTGGCTTACGGTTGGATGCTGAGCAGTGGCCATACCAGGTGGTGATGCAACCGGTCAGTATGCTCTCGATGGTGCACCTGTAGAACTTCTGGGGACCCATGCCAAATCTTTTCAGTCTCCTGAGGGGGAAAAGGCTGTGTCGTGCCCTCTTCTCTTCTGTGTTGTGCCCTCTGCCCTCTTCTGTCTTGGTGTGTTTGGACCATGATAGTTTGTTGGTGATGTGGACACAAAAGACACCATCAGTTCCTTTGTCTTGCTCACGTTGAGGGAGAGGTTGTTGTCTTGGCATAACACTGCCATGTCTCTGACCTCCTCCCTATAGGCTGTCTCATCATTGTTTGTGATCAGGCCTACCACTGTTGTGTCGTCAGCAAACTTAATGATGGTGTTAGAGTTAAGCTTGGCCATGCAGATGTGGATGAACAGGGAGTGCAGGAGGGGACTAAGCACGCACCCCTGAGGGGCCCCCGTTTTGAGGATCAGCGTGGTAAATATGCTGTTGCCTACGCTTACCACCTGGGTGCAGCCCGCCAGGAAGTTCAGAATCCAGGTGCAGAGGGAGGTGTTTAGTCCCAGGGTATTTAGCTTAATGATGAGCTTTGTGGGCACTATGGTGTTGAAGGCTGAACTGTAGTCAATGAACAGCATTCTCACATAGGTGTTCCTTTTGTCCAGGTGGGAAAGCGCAATGTGGAGTGCGTTTGAGATTGTGTCCTCTGTGGATCCCCTTAGCACCATGGCCTATGAGAAGAAGGTTTCTCTAAAGCTATCAACAGCAATAACATAATGCAACTATCAAGCACGTATCCGTCACAACAGGACTCTTGATTAACCCTTGCTGTAGTAATGCCAGTCTAAAACAGAACCTCCACACACCATTTGGCAGGTTTTTGAGGAGCCGGGCAGGCTCGAGAGGCCTCTTATCGTGATTAAGCCGTCTGAGTGCTGTAACCCCACTCAGTTTAGCATATCTGAGGCGGTTGAGGTGGTTGACTCTGGGAGCGCTGCTGAAGGCCTTATCTTCTGTCTGTATTTACTCTGGTATCGTCGTCTCTTCCTGAAGGGACAGTGCCACTAACGAAAGCTTATGTATGACACAAACAGTGGAGAGACGGAGAGTACAAGTTTCACTGGTGAAGTAGGTCATTTGTATAGGACATGCCTTACTACTGTTACCGTTTGGTACGTAATAGATACTGTTAAGCTACTACATATAGAATAACGATACATATAAAATCACTATACATATAGAATAACGATACATATAAAATCACTGTACATATAGAATCACTATACATATAAAATCACGATACATATAAAATCACAATACATGTAGAATCACTGTACATATAGAATCACTATACATATATAATCACTGTACATATAGAATCACTATACATATATAATCACTGTACATATAGAATCACTATACACATATAATCACTGTACATGTAGAATCACTATAAATATAGAATAACAATACATATAGAATCACTATACATATAGAATCACTATAGATATGGAATCATAATACATATAGAATCACTATAGATATGGAATCACTATTCATATAGAATCACTATAGATATGGAATCACAATACATATAGAATTACTATACATATAGAATCACTATACGTATTGAATCACTGTACATATAGAATCACTGTACATATAGAATCACTGTACATATAGAATCATAAGATTTACATTACATATTGTATCGTCACGTAAGTATCATTATAATATTGTATCTTGAGACTCTTCCCAGCTCTAGTGGAATATTGTTTCCAAATGGCATTTAGATGCGTGTATTTATGTTCATTTGTCTATACATGTGGCACTCGAGTGTCTCCATGTGTCTCTCTACACCCTGAGTGTGTTAAGTACTCCTCCAAAGTGATTGAGTATTAGCCGTTGTTGGGTGAGCCACTCTGAGTACCAGACAGACAGACAGAGGCCACTGTTTGTCCTGTTATCCTGCCTGATTAACGACTGCCACCGCCCACCACGACACCACTATTGTGATAGATGCCGAATGGAAGGCGTCTGTTTGCAAGGCCCCCACCGCTAACCGCCTGCCGCCCGATACCCCACTTGCAGCCTATCTATATGTAAAGCAATTCATTATTGCCATTGTGATTTCTCCTACACTGCTAATTGACCAACCGACTGTGTTTGTCATTTCAAACCGCTGTCTCTCCTCACTCCGGTATTACCCAGAAGCACTCAGTCTGCGGTTGGCTTGCTGGCTTGGCACTGGCTCTTCTTTTCCTCCCACGTATGGTATATATTTAATGCATGTTGACGGTTCTCATTTCACACTGGGCGTCCCTTGGGGCTGGTAAAACATAGCCCCAGTGCTCGCAGGCCAACCAAAACCTATTTCACAACGTCGTTATGTCACAGCAAACAGCGCGTTCTGCAGTCTTACGGAGGAGCCTTGCAAAATCACTGGGCTTTTCGGATTACACTGTCTCATGAATGTCTTTGTTGTTCAGTTGTTATATCACTAAGGCTCTTTTGAAGGATGCTGCAGTATACTTACAGTATATAAACACCAGATCTTTTTTTTAATGCAAGGTTTTCATGAGTTTTGGTCGTACCGCCTCACTGAGTCAGTTCTGAGTCAGTTCTGAGTCAGTTCTGAGTCAATTCTGAGTCAGTTCTGAGTCAATTCTGAGTCAATTCTGAGTCCGTTCTGAGTCAATTCTGAGTCAATTGTTATTTTTGCAAACCAACGAACAAGAAGATCTCATGAAATATTAGCACTTCTTTGTCTATGGGACACGACATTGTAATTTATAAATATATATATATATATATCACAGGCTACATTATGGTTTAAACACTGTAATGTTATGAGTAATGGCTGTGAAAAGTACCCAATTGTTATACTTGAGTAGAAGTAAAGATACCTTAATAGAAAATGACTCAAGTAAAAGTGAAAGTCACCCAGTAAAATACTACTTGAGTGAAAGTCTAAAAGTATTTGGTTTAAAATATACTTAAGGTTCAAAAGTAAATGTAATTCATAAAATAAACTTAAGTATCAAAAGTCAAAGTAAAAGTGTAAATCACCTTAAAGTTCTTATATTAAGCAAACCAGACAGCATTATTTTTTTATATTTTTTTACAGATAGCCAGCGGCATGCCCCAACACTCAGACATCATTTACAAACGAAGCCTGTGTTTAGTGAGTCCACCAGATCAGAGGCAATAGAGATGACCAGGGATGTTCTTTTGACAAGTGTGTGAATTAGACCATTTTATTGTCCTGCTAAGCATTTCAAATGTAATGAGTAATCAAATGGCTATCCCAGACTATTTGCATCGCCCCCCCACCCCTCTTCTATGCTGCTGCTACTCTCTGTTATTATCTATGTATAGTCACTTTAATAACTCTACCTACATGTACATATTACCTCAATTACCTGGACTAACCAGTGCCCCCGCACTCTGTACCGGTACCCCCTGTATATAGCCTCCACATTGACTCTGTACCGGTACCCCCTGTATATAGCCTCCACATTGACTCTGTACCGGTACCCCCTGTATATAGCCTCCACATTGACTCTGTACCGGTACCCCCTGTATATAGCCTCCACATTGACTCTGTACCGGTACCCCCTGTATATAGCCTCCACATTGACTCTGTACCGGTACCCCCTGTATATAGCCTCCACATTGACTCTGTACCGGTACCCCCTGTATATAGCCTCCACATTGACTCTGTACCGGTACCCTCTGTATATAGCCTCCACATTGACTCTGTACCGGTACCCCCTGTATATAGCCTCCACATTGACTCTGTACCGGTACCCCCTGTATATAGCCTCCACATTGACTCTGTACCGGTACCCCCTGTATATAGCCTCACTATTGTTAATTACTGCTGCTCTTGAAATATTTGTTACTTTTATTTCTTACTTTTTTTAGGTATTTTTCTTAAAACTGCATTGTTGGTTAAGTAAGAATTTCACTGTTAGGTGAGTACAACACCTTGTTGTATTGGCGCATGTGACAAATAACATTTTATTTGACTTGAGTACTTTTGGTTGTCAGGGAAAATGTATGAAGTAAAAAGTACGTCATTTTCTTTAGGAACGTAGTGAAGTAAAAAATAAAAGTTGTCAAAAATATATGTAGTAAAGTAAAGTACTGATACCCAAATAGACTACTAAAGTAGTACTTTCAAGTATTTTTACTGTAAGTACTTTACATCTCGGCTGTAATCATCCAGCATATAGATGGACCGATGATGTTCCTCAAAGCTCGTTTAAGTTTGGGGTCATCACTTATACTGTAAACAAACCAATGACACTACTGTAGCTTTGTTGATATGTCTAAGCTCACACACACACACACACACGCGCACGCACGCACGCACGCACGCACACACACACACACACACACACACGCACGCACACACACACACACACACACACTACTCACACCTAACCTATCTCTTTGGAAGGCAAACAGACAAGGCAGGGGGGACTATTTTTCCTGTGTCGTAATCCATACCTTCACACGTTGCTGCATTGTATGTGTGTGTCACAATATAAACTCACCGGACATGAAAATGTTCATGAAAATGGTTCGCTCCTACAGATGGTGAGTCACGTGGCTGTGGCTTGCTATATAAAGCATGCAGACAAGCATCGAGGCATTAAGTTACTGATCAACTGAAAGTTAGAATGGGCAAAACCAGTGACCTAAGTGACTTTGAGCATGGTATAATCATCGGTGCCAAGCACACCGGATCCAGTATCTCAGAGACGGCCGCCCTCTTGGGCTTTTCACGCACAACAGTGTACAGAGTTTACTGAGAATGGTACAACAAACAAATAACATCCAGACAGCGGCAGTCCTGTTGGTAAAAACAGATTGTTGATGACAGAGGTCGACGGAGAAGGGCAAGAATCGTGCAAGCTAACAGGCGGGCCACAAACAGACAAATAATGGTGCAGTACAACAGTGGTGTGCAGAACGGCATCTCGGAACGCACAACTTGACGATCCTTGTCACGGGTGGGCTGCTGCAGCAGAAGACCACTCCTATCAGCTAAAAACAAGAAGAAGCTGCTCCAGTCAGCATGCAATCACCAACACTGAACAATTGAGGAGTGGAATAACATTGTCTGGAACATGACAGTGAGTACTACTTTTTTTCCGTTTACTTGAATGGCCTGGTCAGTCCCCAGACCTCAACCCAATAGAGCTTTTTTTTGGGATGAGATGGAACAGCATGAAGGTTTGTATTTTTTAATTTAACTAGGCAAGTCAATCAAGAAGAAATGTGCATTTACAATGACGGCCTACCGGGGAGCAGTGTGTTAACTGCCTTGTTCAGGGGCAGTACAACAGATTTTTACCTTGTCAGCTCGGGGATTTGATCCAGCAGCCTTTCGGGTTACTGGCCCAACAATCTAAACACTAGGCTACCTGCCGCCCCAATCTGCAGCAACTGGGTGATGCCATCACATCAGCATGGACCAACATCCCTGTGCCCCAAAGAATTCAGGCTGTTTTGGAGGCAAATGGGTGGTCCGACCCAGTACTAGATGGGTGTACCTAATAAACTGTCCTGTGAGCGTAGAATGTAGATCCGTCCTCTTCTGCCAAGGATTTTGCCTTCCCTGTGACTTGAGTGGAGGTTCAGAAGCATCACTATCTCCATCATAGTGAGTTACCAAGGGAACTGGGTGAGCCATTTGAAATGAAAGGTGCACATATGAACGGAAATGGGGGTGACGTATAGCCTCACACAATCACCAGATGCACGTTCTAGACAAGCCTATAATTATACGTTCACAGGGTAAACACGTTTTAGTTCCATTGTCCCTGTTAGCTGGGCGTGTGAGCGCGATTGTGTGTGTCTGTGCGTGTGTGCCAGTGTAGGTGTTTGGATCTGAGATGTGGCAATGCAGCAGCCTCTCATTCAGTCAGAGTGCTACATCTCCTTCATTCCTTTAGTCCTTCAGGCCAATCACTAGAAGAAAAGCAGAGGAGAGCTTGCTAGCAATTCAAACGCCCACGTTTTTCTTTCCCCATTTAGCTCAAGGCTGTTCATCCTTACATCCAATATGAAAATAGGCCTTTTTAACATCTCTGAGAGTTTACCTTGAAAATGTGTCATCTTTATTATAGGGAGAGCGAGATGGTCAAATATGGTCATGCAACAGCCTTGAACAATAAGATAGTTGTTCCCCGCCCCACTTATTTCTGCTGGTGTGACCTCTGTTGTTGTGTATCGCCGTGAGGATGGAGAGGTCTCACACCTTTTCTCCCTGTGGGCACATCATCCCCATGGCAACCCTCCTTCAGGTGCCCTTGAATTAAGTACTGAGGAGCTGAGCCCCCCCCCCCCAACCCCTATACACACACAGACACAAACACACACACACCCCTGAGGCTGCCCCCCCCGTCTACATGGCTTTCCCCTAGACGTAGCTCTTCCCTCTCCATCTCTCTCAGCCGCTTTCTCTGTCGTACAACTGGACATACACGTGGAATAAGTATTATCTTGACATCTCTATTCATCTTCCCTTATTCACCTATCTCTCTTGCTCCTCCCTTTGTTCCATTCTCTGCCTCTCCCTTTCGCTCCTCACTCCGTCTGTCTCTTTCTCCCTCCCTCCCTCCCTCCCTCCCTCGCTCCCTTCCATCCCTCCCTTTCTTTCCTGCTCAATACAATAGCCTCCTTTGTGCGGTGTTTGAGTGAAGAGGATACCTGGGGCAGTGCCTGCTGTTTGACTACAGTGTTAGCATTAGCAGCACTGTTTGCTTATGGGCGAGCCACATACATGCTGATGACCCAGCAACACTTCCAGGCAGGCAGCACTGCGGCTACACCAGCTCCAGCTCTGTGCACTCGTCCTGGGGGAGAACTCTGGGCCACGGCCCCTACGGCTGGCCCTGTTGTCACGGCTTCTGGTGATATTGAGAAGGAGAGGCGTTTGATAATCACCACGGTGGGAGGTCAGGTGGAGGGGACAGCGAGCTCAGCCCGTAGGTACAGAGGCATGGCCCTCTCTTTCAGAAGGCAGACATTAGTATTCTTCATTCTATTCTCCCCATCGCTCTGCAGGGCTGAGGCATACACACAGAGACAATCAGACACACACACCGGCGGAGGAGGAGAAAGGACACCTATGATACCCTGGCCGTTGTAGATAAGGCTTGTTGGTTTGACATTTGCAATCTTCTTTTTCTCTCTCCACCTTACCGATTGTGTGTCTGTGAAAGAGGCCAACACAAGCGGGTCAAACTGAACCGTTTCAAAGGCTGACAAGCACTGCATTGTGAACAGGCGTGTGTCATCAACTCGGAGCAATTCAACCAGATTGGCGTGTTACGTACAATATCTTCAGAATGTAGTACAACATGTTATCTGCATCGGTTCCCAACCCAAACCCTTCCATTTGGCTAGAGCCCTTTCCCCCAAGTGGACCTTTGTGAGTGTGTTATTAGGCAGTGGGTGTTCAAGCAGCACTTGATGAGTACACCTATTGTACACCAGGGGATGTGTGCTACCTCAAGCCCTCTCAAAACAGATGGTCCTCCGGAGTACCCTCACTATCCACGCAGTCAACACTCGCTCGCCCGGGACACACAAGCATGCTGTATAGTATAATGGTGTGCAGTAGATACTCAATACACAGCCTTCAGAACGTATACACACCCCTTGACTTTTTTGATAATGTTTTTATTTATTATTATGAACCCAACCAGCCTCTTCAGAGGACAAATATCTTTTTGTTTTCTTTCAGCTTTTCTGCTACATATACATACATTTGACATGTATATGTACTTTAACACACAGTAATCACATAACAATAATACCAGACACCCCTTGACTTTGTCCACATTGTAGTTACTCCACAATTAC
Source organism: Oncorhynchus clarkii lewisi (assembly GCF_045791955.1). Classification (NCBI taxonomy): domain Eukaryota; kingdom Metazoa; phylum Chordata; class Actinopteri; order Salmoniformes; family Salmonidae; genus Oncorhynchus; species Oncorhynchus clarkii. The sequence goes on along the minus strand of NC_092167.1, from coordinate 41,363,937 downwards.
TAACAAAAGATAATGAAAAGAAGGAAGCTTGTACTGAATAAATATGTTTAAAAAAAATATATCCTGTTTGCAATAAGGCACTAAAGTAATACTGAGAGAAAAAACATGTCCTGAATACAGTGTTATGTTTGGAGAAAATCCAACACAAAATGTCACTGAGTACCACTCTTCATATTTTCTAGCATGCTGGTGGCCGCATCAGGTTATGGGTATGCTTGGGAGATTTTTAGGATAAAAAGAAATGGAATAGAGCTAAGCACAGTCAAAGCCCTAGAGGAAAACTTGGTTCAGTCTGCTTTCCAACAGACACTGGGAAAGAAATTCACCTTTCAGCAGGACAATAACCTAAAACACAAGGCCAAATACACACTGGAGTTGCTCACCAAGATAACATTGAAGTTTCCTGAGTGGCCTAGTTACAGTTTTGACTTAAATCGTCTTGTAAATCTATGGCAAGACTTGAAAATGACTGTCTAGCAATGATCAACAACCAACTAGACAGAGCTTGAAGAATTGTTAGAAGAATAATGTGTAAATATTGTACGATCCAGGTTGGCAAAGCTCTTAGAGACTTACCCAGAAGACTGACAGCTGTAATCAAGGTGATTCTAACATGTATTGACTCAGGGGGTTGAATACGTATCTGATCAAGATATATGAGTGTTTATATTTTCCATTAATTAAAATAAAATAAAACGTCTTCTTCCACTTCGACAGAGAATTTTGTGTAGATCGTTGACAAAAAAAATACAAATATAATTAAATCCATTTTAATCCCACTTTGTAACACAACAAGATGTGGACAAAGTCACGGGTGTGAATACTTACTGAAGGCGCTGTCGTGTCTGTACTTGTGCCTCCATGCCGTGTGTGTGTGCGTGAGTGAGTGTATGAGTGTGTATCTCATAGTGATTGTGTTTTCCAGAGCTGTCAGCTTTAGGCCTCAGGCTGCTGTGTTTGAGTTGGTCCGTGTTCACTGTGCTTCTAGCTGTGGTTCGCTGCTGCAGTACGGAAGGCTATTTTGTAGGTAAGGTCAGGTACCCAGCAGGACCACCGACAGGCGCTGCATGAGCGTAGATAGCAGCACCCACTCGTAGCACACGCTCCAGCAGGTATATCTCACTGGTCACCCCCAAAGCCAATTCCTCCTTTGGTTGTCTTTCCTTCCAGTTCTCTGCTGCCCATGACTGGAACGAATTGCAAAAATCTCTGAAGCTGGAGACTCACATCTCCCTCACTAGCTTTAAGCACCAGCTGTCAGAGCAGCTTACAGATTACTGCACCTGTACATAGCCCATCTGTAAACATCCCATCTATCTACCTACCTCATCCCCATACTGGTATTTATTTATTTTGCTCCTTTGCACCCCAGTATCTCTACCTGCACATTCATCTTCTGCCAATCTACCATTCCAGTGTTTAATTGCTATATTGTAATCACTTCGCCACCATGGCCTATTTATTTCCTTAACTTACCTCATTTGCACTCACTGTATATAGACGTTTTGTTTTCTTTTGTTCTACTGTGTTATTGACTGTATGTTTGTTTATTCCATGTGTAACTCTGGGTTGTTGTACTGTGTTATTGACTGTATGTTTGTTTATTCCATGTGTAACTCTGTGGTGTTGTATTGTGTCGAACTGCTACGCTTTATCTTGGCCAGGTCGCAGTTGCAAATGAGAACTTGTTCTCAACTTTCTTACCTGGTTAAATAAATGTGAAATAAATAAAATAAATAAAAATAGATGCAACCTGGAATGACAGTAACATCAACATCATCTTCCTAACGGGAATATCTGCTGATTGGTTCCACGAGCCTCGTTATGAGACCATATGAACGTCTGCGGTGGCTGACATTCATCAGCAACCCAAGCAGCTCTTTCTACCCCGTAGCCATCTACCTAGCCAGCTCCTCTGTTTGAATTGATTTCCCCTGTCTTTCTTTCTTTCACATTAGGCCTGACAGGAAATAAGGTGTCATACATCCCCACTGGGACCAGAGATTTCTGCTGCCAGGTGTCCCCATTCATAGCTTTTCTATTAAAACCAGGGAGTGAGTGAAAGAGGCAGAGGCAGAGAGAAAGCACTTTGCCCAGCGGAGGTGCTGTGTAGAGGTGCTAAGGATCCTCTCAGAGAAAGTTTTGATCAATGCTCTGCCCAACCAGTCCCACCGCCGCCACCGCCGTTCACTGGCTGCTCATCATGTCACGCTGCGGCACCACAGAATGGAAATAACTTTCAGATTGTTATTCTTTGCACCTGGTACATCAGTCTTTGGGTGATTTGGTGGTTCCCCAACTGGTACATCAGTCTTTGGGTGATTTGGTGGTTCCCCAACTGGTACATCAGTCTTTGGGTGATTTGGTGGTTCCCCAACTGGTACATCAGTCTTTGGGTGATTTGGTGGTTCCCCAACTGGTACATCAGTCTTTGGGTGATTTGGTGGTTCCCCAACTGGTACATCAGTCTTTGGGTGATTTGGTGGTTCCCCAACTGGTACATTAGTCTTTGGGTGATTTGGTGGTTCCCCAAATGCCAGCCTCCTCGTTTTCTCGTTTCAGACGGAAGGAAGAGGTGATTTTGACACGCACTACATGCAAATGTACATATACAATGTTTTCTATGACAGTTGACCATGATGACAAATAGAATGGTCTTCTATGACAGTTGACCATGATGCGAAATAGAATGGTCTTCTATGACAGTTGGCCATGATGACAAATAGAATGGTCTTATATGACAGTTGACCATGATGCAAAATACATGGTCTTCTATGACAGTTGGCCATGATGACAAATAGAATGGTCTTCTATGACAGTTGACCATAACGACAAATAGAATGGTCTTCTATGACATTTGGCCATGATGACAAATAGAATGGTCTTCTATGACAGTTGACCATAACGACAAATAGAATGGTCTTCTATGACATTTGACCATAACGACAAATAGAATGGTCTTCTATGACAGTTGACCATGATGACAAATAGAATGGTCTTCTATGACAGTTGACCATGATGACAAATAGAATGGTCTTCTATGACAGTTGGCCATGATGACAAATAGAATGGTCTTCTATGACAGTTGACCATGATGACAAATAGAATGGTCTTCTATGACAGTTGACCATAACGACAAATAGAATGGTCTTCTATGACAGTTGACCATGATGACAAATAGAATGGTCTTCTATGACAGTTGACCATGATGACAAATAGAATGGTCTTCTATGACAGTTGACCATGATGACAAATAGAATGGTCTTCTATGACAGTTGACCGTGACGACAAATAGAATGGTCTTCTATGACAGTTGACCGTGACGACAAATAGAATGGTCTTCTATGACAGTTGACCATGATGACAAATAGAATGGTCTTCTATGACAGTTGACCATAACGACAAATAGAATGGTCTTCTATGACAGTTGACCATAACGACAAATAGAATGGTCTTCTATGACAGTTGACCGTGACGACAAATAGAATGGTCTTCTATGACAGTTGACCGTGACGACAAATAGAATGGTCTTCTATGACAGTTGACCATGATGACAAATAGAATGGTCTTCTATGACAGTTGACCATAACGACAAATAGAATGGTCTTCTATGACAGTTGACCATGATGACAAATAGAATGGTCTTCTATGACAGTTGACCATAACGACAAATAGAATGGTCTTCTATGACAGTTGACCGTGACGACAAATAGAATGGTCTTCTATGACAGTTGACCGTGACGACAAATAGAATGGTCTTCTATGACAGTTGACCGTGACGACAAATAGAATGGTCTTCTATGACAGTTGACCATGATGACAAATAGAATGGTCTTCTATGACAGTTGACCGTGACGACAAATAGAATGGTCTTCTATGACAGTTGACCATGATGACAAATAGAATGGTCTTCTATGACAGTTGACCATGATGACAAATAGAATGGTCTTCTATGACAGTTGACCGTGACGACAAATAGAATGGTCTTCTATGACAGTTGACCGTGACGACAAATAGAATGGTCTTCTATGACAGTTGACCATGATGACAAATAGAATGGTCTTCTATGACAGTTGACCATGATGACAAATAGAATGGTCTTCTATGACAGTTGACCGTGACGACAAATAGAATGGTCTTCTATGACAGTTGACCATAACGACAAATAGAATGGTCTTCTATGACAGTTGACCATGATGACAAATAGAATGGTCTTCTATGACAGTTGACCATAACGACAAATAGAATGGTCTTCTATGACAGTTGACCGTGACGACAAATAGAATGGTCTTCTATGACAGTTGACCGTGACGACAAATAGAATGGTCTTCTATGACAGTTGACCGTGACGACAAATAGAATGGTCTTCTATGCCAGTTGACCATGATGACAAATAGAATGGTCTTCTATGACAGTTGACCGTGACGACAAATAGAATGGTCTTCTATGACAGTTGACCATGATGACAAATAGAATGGTCTTCTATGACAGTTGACCATGATGACAAATAGAATGGTCTTCTATGACAGTTGACCGTGACGACAAATAGAATGGTCTTCTATGACAGTTGACCGTGACGACAAATAGAATGGTCTTCTATGACAGTTGACCATGATGACAAATAGAATGGTCTTCTATGACAGTTGACCATGATGACAAATAGAATGGTCTTCTATGACAGTTGACCGTGACGACAAATAGAATGGTCTTCTATGACAGTTGACCATAACGACAAATAGAATGGTCTTCTATGACAGTTGACCGTGACGACAAATAGAATGGTCTTCTATGACAGTTGACCATAACGACAAATAGAATGGTCTTTTATGTAATGGTGGATGGATTCAATGTTACATATTACACCATGTGCATTATTCATATAGTGACCATAATGGTACCCCGCTTCCTCCATAAAGCACCATGGCGAAGGGATGGCTGTGTCAAAATGGCTGCCCTCCTAGAAAGTGTCTTCTCCGTAGATTCCCCAATGGCGAACTGCCCACGTAGTCACCATGCATGTCTTTCTGTGGGGACTCATTTTAAGTGGTGGAGGTGGAGGACATGGTGGCCTTGTAGTGTGAGGTCCTCCTCTCATCCCGTTCCCAGCAGTCCCGGCGAGGAACTTGTAAGCAGCACCGCCAAGTGCAGGGAGGTGGCAGAGCGAGAGAAGAGCGAGCACAGCGCTGCCTCTCTATTGTAGCACGCCGGGCCGGGTGCTTCGGCATTGAAAAGCGATGGCCGGATCTTCAGAGGGCGCAGTGATGTAATGAGCATCCGGCTAGATATTAAAGCTGCCGCAGCTCGGGCCTAGCTCTGAGGATTTGTGTCTCTGCTGGACCCCTCTCCATTAATAAACAAAGTGGCTTGTATTATGTATGGCTGCTGCTTTGAAAAAGGTTCCCCCCCTTTCCCCAAGGCTGTAGGGTTTAGGAGCTGGCACTTCATCAGCTACTGCTACTGTTCTTACTTCCCCATTGTCTTTCTTTCCTCTCGGTCCTTTAGATCACAGTTTGTTTCTCGTTTTTTTAAGCTTTTCTGGTGAGAAAAAAAAAGTCTAAATCCCTGTTGTTGTTGTGTTGTTGATTCATTGTTTGGCTTAGCTGTGGTTATATTTATCAACTTCCCACAGGGGAGTAGCTTTTTAGGAATCCAGCCGACGAGTTCGCAGGCAAAACAAGCTCAGACAGACAGGAAATCGGCCCAAAATGTCACTGTTCAGGTGATGAGGCGGACTTTGAGGTGCTGTTTTTTGAACCCTGGATAATGTGATTGGTTATTCCTATGGGGATGGGCTGACACATTCCAAAGCAGAAAAAGAACGAGGGAGAGAGTGCCTGACGAAAGAAAGAGTTGTACGAAATACTAATGGCGAGATGCTGCTGCATGATCTGTCTTTTATTCTGCTGTCCAAATACGTAATCAGTGGGTTTTATCTCATCTTAACTCTACGACAAAGTACACATACAGATAGTCATTTTTAATTGGTCTTACTAGTAGTAGTGTCAGCTGTTGTACAGTAATAGTGAGTGATAGTCGACATAGACGCAGTAGTCGATATAGAGTATTTGCTGGTGAAGCTTGGTAAGAAATGATTGTTAGCTTGCTTGGTTCATTAGCCCTCCTGCTTTGCCAGGCAGCAGTGTTTCTGGGCGAGGCTTTGTTGTCTCTGCTTTGCATCTCCTAACAGGTGTCGTGTTACCTGAGTGATGCTCCTCCTCCTTCTCTGTCCTGTCCCTCTTCAATGCTCTAATCACCATCTGGGTCGTTAAAGGAAAGGAAAATATTTTATTCTTTCTTTTTTCTCATTTGTCTACAGTCCCAAAATGTTGTGCATGTCAGCAATCAAGTTTAGAAGAGATTGGAAAACACGTCACCGTGACGACGTGACCAGGTGACACTTTGCTTGTTGAAAAGTTGCCTGGTGACATGTGAAACATTGGGGCTTGTTGTTTAACTACTCCCATACTCAGACACTATTTCTCATCATCCCACAATTCATTGGGAAATTACATCCATGTATTTTCGATGTTGTAATATTATTAAGTTACGCTAGATTTCACTGACTGTGTGCACAAGGGATGGAATGGGATGCCGATAGCGATTTCCACCTGGGTTAGTTCCTCCAGGCTATTAGGAATGTAAGTCTCGATGGCGCTGGATAGGATATTGGAATTTTGATCTTATTCTTTACGTGAATCAGGTTTCTCAGTTCAATTATATTACTGTATGTATGTGGTATAGGTACAGTATATAGTCTATATAGTGCATATGACTACTGATGTTGGTGTGCCACAACTAGCCAACATTTCCCTTCTGCAGTTGTCTGTGAAACAACCCCACAGAGAGACATGTAACCTAGAAAATGGAGCCATCTAAGAAGTAGACAGACTATATCCCCTGCTGCCTCGCCCACGCAAAGTCACACACACACACACGCAAGTCTATGAGACACACGCACACACAAACACAAACAAATTTCGTAGCCGAACAGGGGATGTGGAAAGAAAACCATCAGAAGTTGGCTCCTTCGTCTGAGACATCTGTGTCAGGGCTCTGATGACTGACAGACACTCTCTGAATCCATCACACTGAAAACCCTCCCCATTCACTGCTGCCCCCTGCCACTAACGTGCCAGCAAGTCATCTGCTCAGAACAGCACACTGGGCTTAAATCAGAGGGAGGAAGGGACAAAGAGGAGGAGGAGAAGGGGGGGGCAGATTAATTGAGGCAGCGGAGGAAGGAGAGAGACATGCACAGTAGGAGGTGGGGAAGGAGGGAGGAAGAGAGGGAGGGAGGGAGAGGGATGCAGAGAGAAAGATGAAATCGGCAGTACAGTGCGTTTGAGGCCTGTCTAGCTCATCCTCTAACACGGTGTTTCCCAAACTCGGCCCCGGGGCCCCCGTTTTGGTTCAAATAATCAAAGTTTGGTGATGAGTTGGTTATATGAATCAGTTGTGTCGTGCTAGGGAAAGACCAAAACGTGTACCGGGTGGGGGGCTTGGGATCGAGTTTGGGAAACCCTGATCTATGACCCACTCCCTGGGATCCATAGGACCCTGCTCTGAGCGCTGAAGCCCCACTTGGACCAACTGTTCTAGGCCACAATGCCTCAGCCTCTTCGTTCAGAGTTCCACTCCACCGCGTCACCTCGGAGGAGTGCTTGGATTTTCTCCCTTTCTGAAAGGTGCTAGTCTAAAGCCCTAGCTATGGAAATGGTATTCACCCATGGAGCACACCTAAATAATGCAGAAATAATTGACCATGTAGCCATCTTGGAGATATCTCCATCTCAATTTGAAAATGTAGCATTAGATCGCTGCTCTGCCTTTTGGCAAAGATCAAGTGTCGTATCTTCTTATCAGTTTAATATCTGATACCTATCGGTGGACTACATATTAAATGCTCCCGAGTGGCGCAGTGGTCTAAGGGACTGCATCTCAGTGCAAGAGGTGTCACTACAGGCCCTGGTTTGATTCCAGGCTGTATCACAACAGGCCGTGATCAGGAGTCACATAGGGTGGCCCACAATTACCTCAGTGTTGTCTGCGTTAGGGTTTGGCCGTAATTGTAAATACGAATTTGTCCTTTACTGGCTTGTCTAGTTAAATAATGGTTCAATATTTTTTTCAAAGCATACACTGACCGCTAACACACACTGACCGTTAACACAGCCGTGGGTGTAGACCGTGTATCGACATGTGATGCTAAGGCTTTTAACACAACCAGATATACAATATACCTGTGCTCATAGGATTATAATAGAGACGTAGTGTGGCACGAGCAGGTCAACATTCACTCGTGATAGCGAGAACTTGGGAGGCTATAACATAGATTGGCGCTGTATGATGATGCTAAGGGAAAGGGGGATACCTAGTCAGTTGTACAACTGAATGCCTTCAACTGAAATGTGTCTTCCGCATTTAACCCAACCCCTCTGAATCAGAGAGGTGCAGGGGGCTGCCTTAAATCGGCATCCACATCATCGGCGCCTGGGGAACAGTGGGTTAGCTCGGGGATTCGATTCAGCAACCTTTCGGGTTACTGGCCCAACACTCCAACCCACCAGGCTACCTGCCGCTAAGACACCAGGGGGTGAAGGGGATCCTATTGGAAATAGTACAGTGGTTCCCTGGCGTCTTCCTATACTTACGAAAGGAGACGTGTCTTTAATCTGTCTGGGACGATAACCGTTACGTCTGCTTGATCTAAGCAGGGGGAGACGGAGAAGAAAAGGCTTATCAAACGGCCTGTATGTAAAGCAAATCGCTCCGTCTTCCCTCTCCAAAGCTTACGCCCTCATCCTCCTACTCTTCCTCCTCTGTGCTACTACTGTGCTCTTATTGGGTGAAGAGAATTGACAGCCAATGGGCAAAGTCTGTTGGCGGGATAAGCGGCTCAGAGTGGCAGTAAATCAGGAAGCAGACATTTGAGGCTCACAGTATCCTCCTAGCTGGCTTCACTGATCATTAGGATGCAAATGAACAAACTTGACTTGTCAATGCTTGTTTATGCTCGAGGTCTAAATACCTATTTTCTCTCCCTTCTCTGAGTATTCTCTCTCTCCCTCGATCCCCCCCATTGCCCAAATTGAAACGGGCATCTAACATTTTCTCTAAATACTGGGAAATTCACATTTAATGTGATTCAGTAATTTGGGCCTCTCTAAGCATTTTTCTATTAAACTTGTATGTGGTGTCTTAGAAAAGCTTGGGGCCGCCCACAGTAGCACAGCACATTGCTGTTGTATATTCATCGAGCCGTGGTGACGAGTGGCCAACACAGTGAACTCTGATGATCCTGCTGTCTAGATGTGATGATGTTATCTCCACCTTATCCAGTATTGGCTCCTAGAACAATGGGGATCAATAGTCTCTTGTTCTTTGGCGATACGATTGATGCAGTACTTCACAATTGTCTTTTAACACGCATATCTTATTGGAGCAAGATGTACTCTGGGAAAGGTAAGGAGGTCTGAGGAATAAGTAAACCCGAAGTCCTTCAGAATGGCTTTGCCCCTTTACGTTTCTAGCTCAGGTGAGATGGATTGCTAGCGACTAGCGTAACAGCTAATTACTACCCAAACAAACAGCTTCCATCTGGGCTTGATTTCTCAGGCGCTGTCAGCCGACGTCTACCCCTCTGTCTGGCTCCTTGAAACATGGCCCCGTCTGGGGGCCGATGACACTCAGCAGCCATGATTTATTGCCCGTTTTAGCCCTTATCGGTGCTTCCTGCGGCACTTTACCTCGTCTTCCTCTTGATTAACATCTCCCCCTTGTTGTGGTGCTCGGTTTTTACCACCCATTCTTCTTTTAGAGTGGGGTTGGTGAAGAGAGGAGCGTGAGAGCGAGCGAGCAAGGGAGTTGATAGTTTGGGTGATTTGTGGCCCCTCTTGGGAACCATGGTTTCCATTGGGGGGGGGGGTCATCAGCTCCCCGTCTCAACTCCCCCCATGGAGGAAATGCCTTCCTTATCTGTCAGTCATCCGTCTTGCTGTGTCAGTTTCTCCCCCACCCTCTCTGTAGTATCTCAGACAGGGAAGTTCCCAGTCCGCCAGCTATCTATCATACTACACTCACAGGTGTAGAGATTATGGTGCACAGGCAACACTTAAGGGATTAAAGGGTACTACTGCAGTACTACAGTTTAGCCAGTCATGATTGGCTCTCAGTCTTATACGTGTCAAGAGTCAATCCTATCCATGTTGTTGTAAGGCCACTGTTGTGCAACTGTAGAGCTCATAATTGAATTTCCGTTGCTGAACAAAATGAGGAACTCTTGAAAACAAGTGAGTCCTCTTATGAAAAGTCTATAACTGTATAACTGTACTCATCCAATTTGGTGATACAAACCTTGCAATCAAAACTTTTGTTTCAGGCTACTGTGAGCTGATTGGCCCCTTGAAACCAGAATAATTTAGCGTGACTATACTGATCCAATCAGAGAATGGCTTCTGACTGTATTGGCATGAACATATGTAGCCATTTTTAGCTCCGGTTATAGGTAAAATTGATTTAAAAAATGAATTGACAATAGACTGCTGAGTACTCAGACAAGCTGAAAAGCATAGATCAGACTCCAAACGCATCCTGCTCAGTGATTGGCTCCATTTTAACAATCATAAGTGCCACACAACCCCGGTATTCACGTGCACTTTTCAAATGACTTCCTAAGTGCAATTTGATTTGAGCTGCGTTCCCTTCCTGCCAAACCCATTTCCCATGTTAAATGTTGAAAGATTGCATGCGTTTATCCCATTTGAAAATTATACACCTGCCCCAAATGAAAGGACTAGAGTTTATCAGAATTTCCCACCAGTCACATTAATTACATGGTGTCATTTTACTCCCAACCGTTGGTTATGCTCTGTCAAAGCTCAGCGCCAATTATAATTACACTCTGGCATGCTGGGAATTAGCACTGTCCACAAGCGGTCGTCTGGACGAACATCTGCAGTGGTAATGCGGACATAGAAGTGCTTCCTCCGCTTCTAATTGAAGTTCCAGGTCACATAACTAATGTATAGCTAATGTACAGTATGTATCTTCATGTGTACATTAGCATGTTCATTAGATTTACATTGAGCTTTCCCTGATAATGTTGGCATACTATGTGCTGGGAGTCTGTGGCTTTGTGTTTGAGGGCCCCGTGATTCTATGTGTCGCAGGAGGCCAGGTAGATGGAGAAGAAGAACGGAGGGGAGCGGAGAGATGCAGGGGAGAGAAGGCACTGTGATTTCTCTCTGTCTTCGCCACCGAGAGGTGACCTCTAACTCGGCGATATGAAGTGTCACGCAACATTACCTCTCCCTTCTCCCAGACGCAGATGTTTTATTTTTTTCGCCACGCCGCGGAGGGAAAACAATTCCTTTTCCTCTTTGATTAATGTCTGATACGTGGGCTGCCGGTACACAGGCAGGGGAGGCTGTGGAGAAAAGAAAAAAAGGTTTCCTTTCTTCTCTTCTCCCTCTCCCTTTCTCTCGTATGGTTCCCTGTATCAATTAGTCTTCGTGACTGGGTCTGCGCTATGACAGTCTATCAGTCCGTCCGGTGACTGGGTCTGCGCTACGACAGTCTATCAGTCCATCCGGTGACTGGGTCTGCGCTTCGACAGTCTATCAGTCCATCCGGTGACTGGGTCTGCGCTACGACAGTCTATCAGTCCATCCGGTGACTGGGTCTGCGCTACGACAGTCTGTCAGTCCATCCGGTGACTGAGTCTGCGCTACGACAGTCTATCAGTCCATCCGGTGACTGGGTCTGCGCTATGACAGTCTATCAGTCCGTCCGGTGACTGGGTCTGCGCTACGACAGTCTATCAGTCCATCCGGTGACTGGGTCTGCGCTACGACAGTCTGTCAGTCCATCCGGTGACTGAGTCTGCGCTACGACAGTCTATCAGTCCATCCGGGGACTGGATCTGCGCTACGACAGTCTATCAGTCCATCCGGTGACTGGGTCTGCGCTACGACAGTCTATCAGTCCATCCGGTGACTGGGTCTGCGCTACGACAGTCTATCAGTCCATCCGGTGACTGGGTCTGCGCTACGACAGTCTATCAGTCCATCGGGTGACTGGGTCTGCGCTACGACAGTCTATCAGTCCATCCGGTGACTGGGTCTGCGCTATGACAGTCTATCAGTCCGTCCGGTGACTGGGTCTGCGCTACGACAGTCTATCAGTCCATCCGGTGACTGGGTCTGCGCTACGACAGTCTATCAGTCCATCCGGTGACTGGGTCTGCGCTACGACAGTCTATCAGTCCATCCGGTGACTGGGTCTGCGCTACGACAGTCTATCAGTCCGTCCGGTGACTGGGTCTGCGCTACGACTGTCCGCCCGTCTGTCCGGTGACTGGGTCTGCCCTATGACTGTCCGCCCGTCCGTCCGGTGACTGGGTCTGCCCTACGACTGTCCGCCCGTCTGTCCGGTGACTGGGTCTGCCCTACGACTGTCCGCCCATCTGTCCGGTGACTGGGTCTGCCCTACGACTGTCCGCCCGTCTGTCCGGTGACTGGGTCTGCCCTACGACTGTCCGCCCCTCTGTCTGGTGACTGGGTCTGCGTTACGACTGTCCGCCTGTCTGTCCGGTGACTGGGTCTGCCCTACGACTGTCCGCCCGTCTGTCCGGTGACTGGGTCTGCCCTACGACTGTCCGCCCGTCTGTCCGGTGACTGGGTCTGCCCTACGACTGTCCGCCCTTCTGTCCGGTGACTGGGTCTGCCCTACGACTGTCCGCCCATCTGTCCGGTGACTGGGTCTGCCCTACGACTGTCCGCCCGTCTGTCCATTGGCTGGGTCTGCCCTACGACTGTCCGCCCGTCTGTCCATTGGCTGGGTCTGCCCTACGACTGTCCGCCCGTCTGTCCATTGGCTGGGTCTGCCCTACGACTGTCCGCCCGTCTGTCCATTGGCTGGGTCTGCGCTACGACTGTCCGCCCGTCTGTCCGGTGACTGGGTCTGCCCTACGACTGTCCGCCCGTCTGTCCATTGGCTGGGTCTGCCCTACGACTGTCCGCCCGTCTGTCCATTGGCTGGGTCTGCCCTACAACTGTCCGCCCGTCTGTCCATTGGCTGGGTCTGCCCTACGACTGTCCGCCCGTCTGTCCATTGGCTGGGTCTGCCCTACGACTGTCCGCCCGTCTGTCCATTGGCTGGGTCTGCCCTACGACTGTCCGCCCGTCTGTCCATTGGCTGGGTCTGCCCTACGACTGTCCGCCCGTCTGTCCGGTGACTGGGTCTGCCCTACGACTGTCCGCCCGTCTGTCCATTGGCTGGGTCTGCCCTACGACTGTCCGCCCGTCTGTCCGGTGACTGGGTCTGCCCTACGACTGTCCGCCCGTCTGTCCATTGGCTGGGTCTGCCCTACGACTGTCCATCCGTCCGTCCGGTATGGTGGTTAATTACCATTGTATGAGGTCCTGACTCCCACCTGTCCCAGTCCATCTCCCACCCTGCATGGGTGGTAATTACCTGTCAACCCCACACCATCAGATAACAACACTGACATTCCATTGGATAAAGTGTCTCGCTCTTAACCTTCAACGCCGATTCATTATTTTTTTTCACAGTGAGGAAGGAATAAGAATGTCAAATGTCATTGGCGGAGCTGGCTTTTAGGGGGTTTGGCATGTCGTGTGTGATCTTAATCACACTTGGGCCCTTTGTGATGTGATGGTGGTCTGGCCGGGGTTTTATGGGGAGAAATGCCAGCGGTGACACTGTGACAGGCCGTCCCTGTGGAGGGAAGCTGCCAGAAGGATATCAACTCTGACATGTCGAAGGTACGGCGATGGGCTGACGACGACGCAGGCAGTGGTGTCATTGATTGCTCTGCCTAGCGGGCCTGTCAAGTGACCGGGGCCACGCTGTTACGTGGCCATGCTGTTAAACATTAGATACAAAGCCAACATTCTGGGGTCTGTGGGGGCCAAGTAAACGACAACCCTGTAGTACGCACAGCCCTCTGCTGGGCTGAATTTCTGCAGAGAGATAGAAGGAGGGGGAGAGATGGAGGGGGAGACAGGAGGAGGGAGACAGGAGGTTGGAGGGGTAAGACAGGAGGAGGGGAAGAAATGGAGGGGGAGAGATGGAGGGGGAAGACAGGAGGAGGGGAAGAGAAGGAGAGTGAGACAGGAGGAGGGGAGAGATGGAGGGGGAGACAGGAGGAGGTGGAGAGATGGAGGGGGAAGACAGGAGGAGGTGGAGAGATGGAGGGGGAGACAGGAGGAGGGAAGAAATGGAGGGGGAGACAGAAGGAGGTGGAGAGATGGAGGGGGAGACAGGAGGAGGTGGAGAGATGGAGGGGGAGACAGGAGGAGGTGGAGAGATGGAGGGGGAAGACAGGAGGAGGGGGAGAGATGGAGGGGAAGACAGGAGGAGGGGAAGAAATGGAGGGGGAGACAGGAGGAGGGGAAGAAATGGAGGGGGAGACAGAAAGAGGTGGAGAGATGGAGGGGGAGACAGGAGGAGGGGAAGAAATGGAAAGGCAGACAGGAGGAGGGGGAGAGATGGAGGGGGAGACAGGAGGAGGGGTGAAATGGAGGGGGAAGACAGATAGAGGGGGAAGTCAGGAGGAGGGGAGAAATAAAAAGTCTGAAAAGTAAAAGAGTGTTGAAAAGTAACTTGAAAACTGAGCTGTCTGTACAATAGTTGTGTGTGTGTGTATGCCTACTTAAATGTTTTGGTGTGTGACGGAGATCTGTTGCCAAACCCATTACGGAACCGTGCAGCACATCTTAAATTGCCATATTTTTGTCAAGGACTGCTCTCCTAAGCTCAATTTTTTTTGGAGGAGTGGAAACAGGAAATTCATCATAAGGAAGCAATGTGAAGTAGGCGGGGGAGGGAGCTGAAAAGGGGTGAATGGCCCTAGCAACTAGAGTATCTGGCAAGGTGACTTTCAATCTCAAGAAAGTAGTGCTCGGCATTGAGAAATGATTGGCAGGGGAATATACATCCACCTTGCTCTTTCCATAGCAGAACGTTATTTGCCCAAGTATTAAATCCTTCAGCACCGTTTAATATATTGGTTACAGCTACGCAGGTTATGTTTGATTATCTTTTACTCATATTTGCACAAGGCACTCCCGTGTGAAGACACTTCCACTTAATAAGGAAGCAAAAAAAGGGTTGTAGCTAGACATAATACTTGCAATGTCCCTTGCTGATCATCACCGCAGACCAAACCCACTCTTTAGTCTGAATAAAATGCAGTAGACACCAGAGACTGATCTGAAATAGAGGACCTCTTGGATTGGATACCTGACTAGAGACATTAATCTCTGGTTACAGGTGGAGATTGAGCAATTGTCTCTTGCGTCTTGGAAGGTCAACGGTAGCGTCTGCATTGGAGCCCGAAAGGCCAAGTGACCAGCCGCCTACTGAGATAAGAGCAGAGAGACAGGGGGGAGGAGATGTAGAGGCCAGGCAGGGGTGTCGGAAGTGGCAAACGTTAATTCTGTCCATCAGAGTTCCATGGCTTGAATGCAGCTCAAGAGAGTATGGCTTGTGGGGGGAGGGGGAGCGAGTGAGCACTTTGGTTCGAATCACTGTTATTATGCAGCGCGGCCTTGTTTGCAGGAGTGTAATCAGACAACACAGACATCAGCTAATATGTGATTTTTTTCATTAGCCACCAATGCAGCAACCTTTGAGACTATTGATGGTTGTTTAGCGGGATGGCTTTTGTTGAATGGAAGGACTAAGGGACAGAGACCATATTCAGGGCGAGCTATCAGTCCAGTGGTTATTAACCAACGGAGGGGCTGACGAACAATGTTCTCTCTCTGAAAGCCGCTGTTTAAAAACCTTCCCTCATGGGCAATTGCAGGACTAGGAAAGGACAGATGGTGGTAAATGCTACTATTGTGTCTGTAATGTGGCATTGTATGCTGAGGCTGACTTTATTACATGATCTGAATAGCCATTCAGCAGATGTTGTTAGCCAGAGAGACTTGCCTCACAGTCGGTGCAGTCAGGAACATTTCTTGAGGCAATTGTGACAATCAACCCGGGAACTTTGCCACCATCTAACCAACCAACACTCTCTATGCTCTGGACTCTGCTGAACACTGGCCAGCAGACAGTTGCTAGGCCTCCTGCTTGTGATTCGTTGGACTGAGCATGCGGATGCAGTAGAGGTGAAGCGTCAGCTGTTTATCAGTATCTCGGTCCCAGCTTTGAAGCGTTTGCATAGACTTTGCCTTCCAGATGATATAGGGGTGAACAGGCCATGGCTCGGGCCTATCATGTGACCCAGAATATTACCCAATAGAGCAGGACCCAGACCCGGGGCAGAGGAGCCAACAAGCCCAGTAAATACACTCCATTTTCTTCCTCATAACCCCCAATATTATTACCTGGGCCTGCCTAACTGACTGACGCTTCTCTCAGTGTATAGGAGAGGCAGAGTGAGATAGAGAGACCATTGGGCTGCCAAAGTATACCAGTGGTGGTCAGGGTGGAAAGTTAACACCAGCCACATGTAACCAGGGCTCCCGGGAAGGTGGAATGGCCGGTGGGGCAGCGCTGCTACCCGCCGAGTTGCTGAGGGGTGGTGGGGTTACCACCGTGGCAAGCTGCCCCCCAGACGACCCGCGGAATTGCTCCAGCAGTATGTCCAACGCCCGGTAATGGCGCTCAGCCAGTGTTTGGACCCCCTCCATTAGCCCACAAAGCAGTTCCTCGTGCCTACCAATGGGTCTGCTGGGTCAGTCATGGCCAGGTCGTACTATCAGGTATGAAGGTAAGACCCAGATGCAGGCCACGTCAAATAAACAATAGTTTAATATTCCAACAAGGGCAGGCAATAGACAGGGCAAGGCAGGCAGGGGTCAGTAAACCAGAGGTGGGGCAACGGTACCGGGCGGCAGGTAGGCTCAGAGTAAGGCAGAGGTCGGTAATCCAGATGGGGGCAAAGGTACAAGTCGGCAGGCAGGCTCAGGGGCAAGGGCAGGAAGAGTGGTCAGTTGGGCTTGGAGTCAGAACAGGCAAGAGTCAAAACCAGAAGTGCGAGGAAAGAGAGACTGGAAAAAGCAGGAGCTGAAACACAAACCGCTGGTTGACTTGAACAAACAAGACAATCTGGCAACAGACAAACAGAGAACACAGGTATAAATACACGGGGGATAATGAGGAGGATGGGCTACACCTGGAGGGGGGTGGAGACAATCACAAAGACAGGTGAAACAGATCAGGGTGTGACAAAAGAGTCAGCTGAACATTTTTGTCTCACCTATAATGACTCAAATATTTGAGTGTACATTGTGCTTGACTGTGTGCTCCTGAATTTCAACTTCGGTGCACATGTACTCCTTGTAAGAAATATCAGCGTAGAACTATAATCCTAAATAAGCTGTACAGCATTTTGTGGCAGGGCGCTTTGTTGATTCTCAATGTTCAGTTGTACAACTGTTTATTTGTATTTGAAATACATTTATAAAGCAACTCTGAAATGTAGCAAAATACCAAAAAAATTCTTACTAATAAAACATTTCCTGTTTTAGAAACATTACAAAGCATACTCATCTGTTTAGTGATTTTTTGTGTGTAATTGTGGCAAATGAAATGTTGCTCTGGTAAAAAATCTGAGTGGCTGGTAGTTATTTTCATTTACCTGCCACAGTGGCTGGTGGACCAAAAAGTGAATTCCCCACCCGTATACTGGTATCATGATAGATAGTGAGTGGGTGGAGTGTTTTGGTGAAGGACAAAGAAAGCAAACCGAGTAGTCACATCAGCCACTGCAGTTCAATGAACTCAATTCTGTCAATAGCTCACCTGGGTTCCGAACGGAAGCTAATCACTGAGCGATGTTGTGTCCTCAAAGAAAGGGCAAGACGTTTGTTCTCCTGAAGCCAAATCTGACACAGCTTGTTGCTCAGGAAATATTGATGCTTGGTAGGGGGCGTCTCCCAGGCGGCATCCAGTTGGAGTCACATTGGCAGGTTGATCACTTCCTATTAAAACGACAAGGGCTTTCATCACATAGCCCAGCAGGTGGTTACTATGGCGACAGGGTTGCCAACCAAAGCACCTTTGAAGGACCCCAGTTTGCCAGGCTGTCCAGGAAATAGCTTTCTGACCAGATTGTCTGGAGCTAGGTGCAAAATATTGTAGTTATTAGCATGAAACAGAAGAAAACAGACTGAAACAGGGAGGGACTACTTGAACATGTTCAGTAGGATATGATCATTTTTGCCTATGTTGCGAAATACACTATATATGCAAAAGTATGTGGACACTCCTTCAAATGAATGGAAGAACTTCACTGGCCTGCACAGAGCCCTGGCCTTAACCCCTTCGAACACCTTAGGGATGAATTGGAATGCCGTCGGCGAGCCAGGCCTAATCGCCCAACATCAGGGCCCGACCTCACTAATGCTATGGTGGCTGAATGGAAGCAAGTACCACAATGTTCCAACATCTAGTGGAAAGCCTTCCCAGAAGAGTGGAGGCTGTTATAGCAGCAATGTTCCAACATCTAGTGGAAAGCCTTCCCAGAAGAGTGGAGGCTGTTATAGCAGCAATGTTCCAACATCTAGTGGAAAGCCTTCCCAGAAGAGTGGAGACTGTTATAGCAGCAATGTTCCAACATCTAGTGGAAAGCCTTCCCAGAAGAGTGGAGGCTGTTATAGCAGCAATGTTCCAACATCTAGTGGAAAGCCTTCCCAGAAGAGTGTAGGCTGTTATAGCAGCAATGTTCCAACATCTAGTGGAAAGCCTTCCCAGAAGAGTGGAGACTGTTATAGCAGCAATGTTCCAACATCTAGTGGAAAGCCTTCCCAGAAGAGTGGAGGCTGTTATAGCAGCAATGTTCCAACATCTAGTGGAAAGCCTTCCCAGAAGAGTGGAGGCTGTTATAGCAGCAATGTTCCAACATCTAGTGGAAAGCCTTCCCAGAAGAGTGGAGACTGTTATAGCAGCAATGTTCCAACATCTAGTGGAAAGCCTTCCCAGAAGAGTGGAGGCTGTTAAAACAGCAAAGGATGGGATGTTCGGTGAGCAGGTGTCCACATACTTTTGGTCATGTCGTGTATGTTGCTATGGTGTGAAGAAATGAATACTTCCTGAAACCATACTTAGGTTGTATAGTCCTGTATTGTCATCTGTTTCTATAGATTTTCTGCAGACACATAAGACAACAGACGTGGACAGAGGAAGTGGAGCTGAATGGTGTCTTATCAAGGCTGCAGAGGGGAAGAAAGGAGGAGAGAGAGGGGACAGACAATAAGAGGAAGAAAACATAGATAAACAATGAAAAGGAAGAGGATGGAGAGAAGGGGGAAGTAGTGAAGCCTACATGAAGAATAAGGGGAGAACAGTAGGAAAGAGGGAAGCAGCATGTTCGGCACCTACCTAGGGCTATCTGTATCAGGGGTAAGGCCCTAACTCCGCCAATTAAAACTTTCTCAGACTTGCAGTGCCAGCCTGCTTCTGTTATGCAAAAAAAACTCTCTCTTTCTTTCTCTCTCCCTCTTTCTTTCTTTCTTTCTTTATTTCTTTCACTCCCTCACAAGCTCTCTTTTCTCTTCTGTGTGGATGAGTCCTCTGTTCTTTTGATGTTCAATGGGAGAAAAACCATGCACAGAATATCACTCAGCGAGAGAGAAAAAGAGGGGGATTAGAGAGCAAGACAGAAATAAAGAGAAATAATAGAGAGAGAAACAGAGAGAGAAATAGAGAGAGTAGCAGAGAGAGAAACATAGAGAGAAATAGAGAGAGAAATAGAGAAAAAAACAGAGAGAGAAACAGAGAGAGAAATATAGAGAGAAATAGGGAAAAAAACAGAGAGAAACAGAGAGAGAAATATAGAGAGAAACAGAGAGAGAAATATAGAGAGAAATAGAGAAAAAAACAGAGAAAGAAAAATAGAGAGAAATAGAGAAACAGAGAGAGAAACAGAGAGAGAGACAGAGAGAGAGAGACCGAGAGAAACAGAAAGAGAAAGAGAGAGAAACAGAGAGAGAGAAACAAAGAGAGGGAGCCAGAGAGAAACAGAGAAAGAGAAACAAAGAGAAACAGAAAGAGAAACAGAGAGAGATACAGAGAGAGAGAGAGAGAGAGAGAGAA
>NC_092167.1:41296364-41336364 GCF_045791955.1 Oncorhynchus clarkii lewisi | reverse complement strand
TGGAAATTGGTGCGTGCGTGTGTGTTCACCCCCTGTGATCTGGTGCAACCAATTACCTTCAAAGTTACATAATTAGTTAAATAAAGACCACCTGTGTGTAATCTAAGGTGATCTGTCACATGATCTCAGTATATATACAGCTGTTCTGAAAGGCCCCAGAGTCTGCAACACCACTAAGCAAGGGGCACCACCAAGCAAGCGGCACCATGAAGACCAAGGGGCTCGCCAAACAGGTCAGGGACAAAGTTGTGGAGAAGTACAGATCAGGGTTGGGTTATAAAAAAATATCCGAAATTTTGAACATCCCACGGAGCACCATTAAATCCATTATAAAATTTTTAAAAGAATATGGCACCACAACAAACCTGCCAAGAGAGGACTGCCTACCAAAACTCACAGACCAGGCAAGGAGGGCATTAATCAGAGAGGAAACAAAGAGACCAACGATAACCATGAAGGAGCTGCTTTACAGAAGGGTGGCCTGAAGAAAAGCCATTGCTTGAAGCAAAAAATAAGCAAACACATTTGGTGTTCGAAAAAGGCAAGTGGGAGACTCCCCAAATATTTGGAAGAAGGTACTCTGGTCAGATGAGACAAAAATTCAGCTGTTTGGCCATCAAGGAAAATGCTATAAATGAACCCAACAACTCTCCTCATCCCGAGAACACCATCCCCACAGTGAAGCATGGTGGTCAGAATTGAAGGAATGATGGATGGCACTAAATACAGGGAAATCTTGAGGGAAACCTGTTTGTCTTCCAGAGATTTGAGACTGGGGCGGAGGTTCACCTTCCAGCAGGACAATGAACCTAAGCACACGGTTAAAGCAACACTCGAGTGGTTTAAGGGGAAACATTTAAATGTCTTGTAATGGCCTAGTCAAAGCCCAGACCTCAATCCAATTGAGAATCTGTGGTATGACTTAAAGATTGCTGTACACCAGCAGAACCAAACTATAGTTTTGGCAAGTCTGTTAGGACATCCGCTTTGTGCATGACACAAGTCATTTTTCCAGCAATTGTTTACAGACAGATTATTTCACTTATAATTCACTGTGTCACAATTCCAGTGGGTCAGAAGTTTACATACACTAAGTTGACTGTGCTTTTGAACAGCTTTGGAAAATTCCAGAAAATGATGTCATGGCTTTAAAAGCTTCTGATAGGCTAATTTACATCATTTGAGTCAATTGGAGGTGTACCTGTGGATGCATTTCAAGGCCTACCTTCAAACTCAATGCCTCTTTGCTTGACATCACAGGAAAATCAAAATAAATCAGCCAAGACCTCAGAAAAAAATGGTAGATCTTTACAAGTCTGGTTCATCCTTGGGAGCAATTTCCAAACGCCTGAAGGTACCACGTTCATCTGTACAAAAATAGTACGCAAGTATAAACACCATGGGACCATGCAGCCGTCATACCAATCAGGAAGGTGACGCGTCATGTCTGCTAGAGATGAACGTACTTTGGTGCGAAAAGTGCAAATCAATCCCAGAACAACAGCAAAGGACCTTGTGAAGATGCTGGAGGAAACAGGTACAAAAGTATCTATATCCACAGTAAAACAAGTCCTATATTGACATAGCCTGAAAAGCCGCCCAGCAAGGAAGAAGAAGCCACTGCTCCAAAACCGACATAAAAAAAGCCAGACTAGGGTTTGCAACTGCACATAGGGACAAAGATCGTACTTTTTGGAGAAATGTCCTCTGGTTTGATGAAACAAAAATAGAACTGTTTGGCCATAATGACCGTCGTTATGTTTGGAAGAAAAATGGGGATGCTTGCAAGCAGAAGAACACCATCCCAACCGTGAAGCACGGGGGTGGCAGCATCATGTTGTGGGAGTGCTTTGCTGCAGGAGGAACTGGTGCACTTCACAAAATAGATGGCATCATGAGAAAGGAAAATTATGTGGATATATTGAAGCAAGACATCAGTCAGGAAGTAAAAGCTTGGTCGCAAATGGGTCTTCCAAATGAACAATGACCCCAAGCATACTTCCAAAATATTGGCAAAATGACTTAAGGACAACTAAGTCAAGAGTGGCCGTCACAAAGCCCTGACCTCAATCCTATAGAACACTTGTGGACAGAACTGAAAAAGCGTGTGCGAGCAAGGAGGCCTACTAACCTGACTCAGTTACACCAGCTCTGTCAGGAGGAATGGGCGAACATTTACCCAACTTATTGTGGGAAGCCTGCGGAAGGCTACCCGAAAAGTTTGACCCAAGTTAAACAATTTAAAGGCAATGCTACCAAATACTAATTGGGTGTATGTTAACTTCTGACCCACTGGGAATGTGATGAAAGAAATAAAAGCTGAAATAAATCATTCTCAATAACTATTATTGTGATATTTCACATTCTTAAAATAAAGTGGTGATCCGAACTGACCTAAGACAGGGATTTGTTACTAGGATTAAATGTCAGGAATTGTGAAAGAGTTTAAATGTATTTGGCTAAGGCGTATGTACACTTCCGACTTCAACTGTGTATACAGTGTTGTAAAGATGTGCAAATGGTTCAGTACAAAAGGTAAAATAAATAAACATAAATATGGGTTGTATTTACAATGGTGTTTGTTCTTCACTGGTTGACCTTTTCTTGTGGCAACAGGTCATAAATATTGCTGCTGGGATGGCACACTGTGGTATTTCACCCAATAGATATGGGAGTAGATCAAAATCAGGTTTGTTTTTAGAATTCTTTGTGGATCTGTGTAATTTAAGGGAAATATGTGTCTCTATTATGGTCATACATTTGGCAGGAGGTTAGGAAATGCAGCTCAGTTTCTACCTCATTTTGTGGGCAGTGTTCACATAGCCTGTCTTCTCTTGAGAGCCAAGTCTGCCTACAGCGGCCTTTCTCAATAGCAAGGCTACGCTCACTGAGTCTGTACACAGTCAACACTTTCCTTTGAAAGGGTCAGTCACAGTGGTCAGGTATTCTGCCACTGTGTACTCTCTGTTTAGCGCCAAATAGCATTCTAGTTTGCGTAGTTTTTTTTGTTGTTAATTCTTTCCAATGTGTCAAGCAATTATCTTTTGTTTTCTCATGATTTGGTTGGGTCTAATTGTGTTGCTGTCCTGGGGCTCTGTGGGGTTGTCACGTCCTGACCTTAGTTCCTTTTTTATGTCTTTATTTTAGTTTGGTCAGGGCGTGAGTTTGGGTGGGCATTCTATGTGTTGTTCTAGGTTTTTGTATTTCTGTGTTTGGCCTGGTATTGTTCCCAATCAGAGGCAGCTGTTTATCGTTGTCTCTGATTGAGAACCATACTTAGGCAGCCTGTTTTCCCACTATGGGTTGTGGGTAGTTGTTTTCTGTTGTGTTGCTGCACCTTACAGGACTGTTTCGTTTTCATTTCACTCTCTTTGTTATTTTGTTTAGTGTTTCTGTTCCAATAAAATAACGTGAACACTTACCACGCTGCGCATTGGTCCGATCCTTCATACTCCTCGTCAGAAGAGGAGGAAAACTGTTACAGGGCTCTGTTGTGAACAGAGCCCCAGGACCAACTTTCTTAGGGGACTCTTCTCTAGGTACATCACCCTGTAGGTGAGAGAGGGGGCATCTGTATGGGTGTCTTAGACATGAACCCTCACAGGTAGCACCTGAGGAGACGCTGGTGGTCGGCGGGGACTGGAACTGTACGATGGATTTTACCAAAGACAGAAATGGGGAGGAGCCTCATTCAGGCTCAATGGAGTGTTATGGGACGTCATTAAGCAGTTTGATCTAGGGGAGGTTTGGAGAACTAGACATCCTGACACAAGACAGTAAACATGGGTGAAGGTCTTTGCGGCTAGGGTGAGTGCAGGCCGACTCGATCAGTTTTACATGTCCAGGAATCAGAGCAATAGGCTGTTTGGCGCTAACATTCTCCCGGTGGGTTTTTTGGATCACCACATCACCAGGGCCTCGGCAGGCATCCTATTGGAAGTTTAATGTAAAGCTCTTACAAGATGCCACTTTTTGCTCAGGTTTCCATACTTTTTTGGAAAGGTGGAGAGAGCGAAGAGAGGAGTATGAGTCAATGGTGGGATGTGTCCAAATGTGTCTTTTCTGTCAACAGTATACAGCTCTCTCATCCTCAGAGGCTAGGAGAGTATTGGGGGAACTCGAGCGTGGTATCAGTGAAGTGAAGGTAGAGCTGGTGGGGCAAGGCAATGTAGGCCTCCATGCTAATTTATCTGAATTACATAGGGACCTGGGCAGTTTTTTTCCAAGTTAAAGCAAAGGGAGCACTTGTAAGAGCCAGGTTTTTTCTCTTCGGTGCTGAGGATCTAGCAGCTGCTAAGGTCCACACGAGAAGGGGGTGGAGCCTGGGCTGTGGGTGTGGGAGGAGCCTTTGAGATCGGTTCAGTCGGCCGCCCTGCAGAAACGACTGATGGCAGCGGGTTTACTAAGGCTGGGTGACCTGCGGCTGTTGGGGTATGAGGGGTGGAAAACCCCGGACGTCCTGGCTCAACAAACAGGACTAACAATCTCTCTGGACTGCTGGAGAGATTCCTGGGGGAGATCCAGGAGGCACTGTCTGAGCCGGTAAGGGGGGTGTTTGAGCAGCCAAAGGGAGAGGGGCCACCAATGTTTCCGCCATTGCAGGTGACGGCAGAGACTAGGGACTGGCAAAGGGGTATGAAGGACTTGTTGGACTTTAACACTCCGAGCCTGGGGGAGTTTGAGAGGGTGGGAGGTAAAGCCTTCTACAACCTCTGCGTTAAGGTTAGGAACATTAGAAGCCTAACAGGAGTGAAGGCACATCAGTGGCAGGGGGTATGTGGGGCGGAGAGTATGGTGGATTTTAGGTGGAGGGGGCTCTACAAACCCCCAGTACCAAAGAGGTCAGGGGACCTCCAGTGGAGGGTTCTACATGGAGCCCAGGCCACTAACAGCTGGTTGGCACGGGTTGAACCAGGAGTCGGACAGGGGTGTCCTTTCTGTGTCATGAGTGAAACTGTGCATCATGTGTTTTCTGTGTGCTCTAGGTTAATGTCGTTAATGTCTCAGTTGGAATGTGTGCGAGGTTGGGGGTGGAGTTTACTGTTGTCATGTTTATAATGGGGTACAGATATTCAAATAAGGAAAAGGCCAAATGTGTGTTGTTAAATTTTCTATTTGCTCAGGCAAAGTTGGCTATTTGGCTCACAAGGAGGAACAGGGTCAAAGGTGGGGGGATAACAGACCCTTTACTATGATTTAATGGGACAGTCTCTGCGCGCCTTCATTTGGAATTTGAGTTCTATAAAATTATAAAAAGTGTGGAGATGTTTCAGGAGATATGGTGCGTCGGGGAGGCCTTCTGTATAGCTGGGGTAGACAGGCGGGTTGGATATACGGTTATAGAAGTGCTAAAGTTTTGTTTTTTTGTGACGTGTGATGTTGTTTTGCATCGTGGGGTAGAGGGCAACGGTGAGTATGCAGCACAAGGCATATTTGTTTTTTGAAAGGGGGTGGTGGTGATGAGGTTTTAATGAAATGAGGACATAGCGTTAAAGAAAGAGTTTCTTGATGGAAACCATGCAATGACTGTATCATCATCATGATAATGATGACTTGGGCGCCGGTATGTTGGTTTCTATGTCAATTAATGGAGGTCTTGAATGCCTTCATATCAGACATCAAGCCTGGGAAGAAATGGTTGTCCATTTCAGGTGTAGAAGCACGGTGGCTAGGAAAAACTTACTAGAAAGGCCAAAACCTAGGAAGAAACCTAGAGAGGAACCAGGCTATGTGGGGTGGCCAGTCCTCTTCTGGCTGTGCCAGGTGGAGATGTTCAAATGTTCATAAATGACCAGCATGCTCAAATAATAATAATCACAGTAGTTGTCGAGGGTGCAACAAGTCAGCACCTCAGGAGTAAATGTCAGTTGGCTTTTCATAGCCGATCATTCAGAGTATCTCTACCGCTCCTGCTGTCTCTAGAGAGTTGAAAACAGCAGGTCTGGGACAGGTAGCACGTCCGGTGAACAGGTCAGGTTTCCATAGCCGCAGGCAGAACAGTTGAAACTGGAGCAGCAGCATGGCCAGGTGGACTGGGGACAGCAAGGAGTCATCAAGCTAGGTAGTCCTGAGGCATGGTCCTAGGGCTCAGGTCCACTGAGAGAGAAAGAAAGAAAGAAAAAAAGAAAGAAAGAATTAGAGAGAGCATATTTAAATTCACACAGGACACCGGATAAGACAGGAGAAATACTCCAGATATAACAGACTGACCCTAGCCCCCCAACACATAAACTACTGCAACATAAATACTGGAGGCTGAGACAGGAGGGGTCAGGAGACACTGTGGCCCCATCCGATGATACCCCCGGACAGGGCCAAACAAGCAGGATATAACCCCACCCACTTTGCCAAAGCACAGCCTCCACACCACTGGAGGGATATCTTCAACCACCAACTTACCATCCTGAGACAAGGCCGAGTATAGCCAACAAAGATCTCCGCCACGGCACAACCCATGTCTTGCTCTCTCTGTTCATCTCTCTCTTTCTATTCATCTCTCTCTCTAGTCATATCTCTCACTCTCTCTATTCATCTCTCTCTCTAGTCATATCTCTCTCTAGTCATGTCTCTCTCTCTCTGTTCATCTCTCTCTTTCTATTCATCTCTCTCTAGTCATATCTCTCTCTAGTCATCTCTCTATTTCTATTCATCTCTCTCTCTAGTCATCTCTCTATTTCTATTCTTATCTCTCTCTAGTCATCTCTCTCTTTCTATTCATCTCTCTCTCTAGTCATATCTCTCTCTAGTCATATCTCTCTCTAGTCATCTCTCTCTCTAGTCATATCTCTCTCTAGTCATATCTCTCTAGTCATCTCTCTCTCTAGTCATATCTCTCACTCTCTACCCCCTGCTTGCCCAGCCCTGAGCTGATGGATGAGTCCGTAAATCAGACATCTACTTCCCTTGCTTCCACGTTTTAATTCCTCTCCTCTGCCATCCCGCGTTCTCTCCACGTGCTCACTCTCTCCGTCTGTGGGAACCACACACTTTTTTTTCTCTATCTCTCTCTCTATCTCTCTCCGATTCAACCTGATTAGGTGGGAATCGTTACATTGCTCCAAGTAACTCAAGTCTTTTTCTATTTCCGAATTGAGATGCTGAGTCTGCTCAGCGGAAGGAGGGATGGATGGAAGACTGCAGGATTTATGTGTCCAGTCAGTCCGGCTGATGACTGTCTCTGAAGAGAGACTGAGAACACTGTTCAGTATTTGTGATGAAAGTAATTCAATAACAAAGTGTTCAGTATTTCCCATGGATTATATACAGAGGACAGTGTTCAGTATTTCCCATGGATTATATACAGAGGACAGTGTTCAGTATTTTCCATGGATTATATACAGAGGACAGTGTTCAGTATTTCCCATGGATTATATACAGAGGACAGTGTTCAGTGTTTCCCATGGATTATATACAGAGGACAGTGTTCAGTGTTTCCCATGGATTATATATAGAGGACAGTGTTCAGTATTTCCCATGGATTATATACAGAGGACAGTGTTCAGTATTTTCCATGGATTATATACAGAGGACAGTGTTCAGTATTTCCCATGGATTATATACAGAGGACAGTGTTCAGTGTTTCCCATGGATTATATACAGAGGACAGTGTTCAGTGTTTCCCATGGATTATTTACAGAGGACAGTGTTCAGTATTTCCCATGGATTATATACAGAGGACAGTGTTCAGTATTTCCCATGGATAATATACAGAGGACAGTGTTCAGTATTTCCCATGGATTATATACAGAGGACAGTGTTCAGTGTTTCCCATGGATTATATACAGAGGACAGTGTTCAGTGTTTCCCATGGATTATATACAGAAGACAGTGTTCAGTATTTCCCATGGATTATATACAGAGGACAGTGTTCAGTATTTCCCATGGATAATATACAGAGGACAGTGTTCAGTATTTCCCATGGATAATATACAGAGGACAGTGTTCAGTATTTCCCATGGATTATATACAGAGGACAGTGTTCAGTATTTCCCATGGATTATATACAGAGGACAGTGTTCAGTATTTCCCATGGATTATATACAGAGGACAGTGTTCAGTATTTCCCATGGATTATATACAGAGGACAGTGTTCAGTATTTCCCATGGATTATATACAGAGGACAGTGTTCAGTATTTCCCATGGATTATATACAGAGGACAGTGTTCAGTATTTCCCATGGATTATATACAGAGGACAGTGTTCAGTATTTCCCATGGATTATATACAGAGGACAGTGTTCAGTGAAGGACTGCACCCAACACACTCATAATGAAGAGACTACCCTGATACACGTTGAGCTTTGCATTGAATGGAGAACATTCTGGCAAATACCTCAATAGTCTTTGATTTTCCATATCCGTCATGGCCATTGAATTGAAATGTAGTCAGCTTTTCTACTCATATAGTGGATTATCAGCATCCATTTAACCCTATAGTATGGCTTCCATTTACCATTGTGTAACATAACATGGGACCAGCCCGGCTATAATAAGGTGTGATATTTTCCAAGCCTCTGGTTAGTTAATTAAAGCTCTGCGGAGGGAATGATTGACCTTTAGCTCAATTTGTTTCTAGTACTACGGGCTGAGCGTTGGAGACGTCGTTGCTTGTTTCCTTTTCCTGGTGGCTAGACGAGCGAGGAGAGGACTGGCCCCTCAGGGATTCAATCCAGCTTGATATACACAGTCACAACTCTGCTGTCGCTTGTATACAGTACACTTGTTAATACACACACACACGTGTACACACGTGTCCTATCCTTGTGTGGACTAAACCATTTATTCCCATTCAATATCCTATTTTCCCTAACCCCAAAATTGAACCTGACCCTTAGCCCCGATCCCATAAACCTAAAACTAAACCTATTTTTTATTTATTTATTTATTTAACCTTTATTTAACCAGGAAGGAGGGCTCATTGAGATTTAACATCTCTTTTTCAAGAGCGTCTTGGCCAAGATAGGCAGCACCAAGTCATTACAAAAATGACAGACAAACAACATGGAAAACTACAAGTAATCTAGTAAAAACCATAGAACAATAGAGTATAACAAAATCATAAACAGCAAATTAAAAACATTGACAGGTCAGTGAATCAGTCTCAAGATCATTCATCAGTGATTTAAAAAATACCAATCAAGTTCAACAAGTTCTTCCAGTTTAAAAGTATTTTGTAAGGCGTTCCAAGACGATGGTGCAGAGTACATAAAAGCTCTTTTACCAAATTCAGTTGGGACATTTGGAACAGTTAGCAGGATAACGTCCAGCGAACGAAGAGAGTACCCACCACATTTCTGAACAATAAAAATGCCAAAATAAAAAGGTAGTAAACCCAAAATGGCTTTGTAAATAAAAGAATACCAGTGCCTGGTAAACCTAACCCTAATTGTAACCCTACACCTAACCCCTAACCCTAATTTAAACCCTACACCTAACCCCTAACCCTAATTTAAACCCTACACCTAACCCCTAACCCTAACCCTAAACCTAACCCTAACCCTAACCCTAATTTTAACCCTAAACCTAACCACTAAAATAGCCCTGTTCCTTTTGGGGACCGACGAAATGTACAGTAAAACCAAACCACACACACTCTTCAATTGTCCACTGTCATTAGGATAGTGTCGCCCCCCATTAGGCCATAATGTTTTCTGACCCTAAACCCACTAAGAGCAAATACTACCAGGCTATGTTTAAACTCATTAGGTTGGCATGATGCCATAGTGTACTTCTAGGTAATTGTGTGTGTGTGTGTGCGTGTGCGTGTGTGTGTGTGTGTGTGTGTGGTAATAACCTTGAGTTCTCCTCGAGGCGGATGGGCCAGCGGCTGCAACCGTGGCAGAGTGGTGTAAAAAATCCCTCTCTAACGATTGTTGATCGCGGGTACGGGTGATTAAACCCACTCAGAAACAAATGGCAAAGAGTCTGACAGAGCTGGTAGTCTGGTTCATCATCTCCTCCTCTATTCCTCTCCTTTCCTCTTTCTTTCTCTTACTCTCTCTCTCCTGCTCTCTGTTACTCTCTCACCCGCTCTCTTTATTACTCTCTCTCTCTTTCTCTCTCCCGCTCTCTGTTAGTCTCTCTCCCTCTCTCTCTCTAAAGCCCAGGCTCCCCCTGCGTCATTGGAGAGGGAGGATGCCACAGACGAGGGAGGCCACAATTGAGACAGATGAGCACCCAGTTAAAGTGACAGAGAGGGGAGCAAGAGGCTGAGCAATGCATATATACAGAAGGAAGGAAGAGGGAGGAAGGAGAGAGAGAGAGAGAGAGAGAGAGAGCTCTCCCCTGGAATGACAGACTTGGAATAATAGCAGAGGGGGAGAGAGAGGAGAGAAGTCTTCTCCACAGGAAGTGTAGACTATTGGAAGAAAAGTGAGTTGAAAGAGAGGATCTTGATGGGCTATAAGTGGGAGGAGACTGCTGTGGCCTGTTACTTGGTCTGCAAGCAGGGTAGTGTGGGGGCGACCGGGGCCCACTGACTGAGATGGGGAGCGACACGGGGCACAGATCGACTGGCCCGGTGACTGATGAGGCCGATGAAGGTCCCCACCGGGAGAGAGATGAGGGGCATGATGGGAGTGGACACATCAGATGGCATGCTGAGCAGAAAGGTCAAGGGTCAGGTGGCAAGATGAAAAGGAGAACAAGTGGAGTCGGAGTATGTGATCAGAAAGATTTAAGTTGCTTTGATGTACCTCATGTCGAGTTTTATCTCCAGGCAACCCAAAGCACCGTAGAAGGCTGTCAAGAGGATGTAGATACGTCCATAACCAGAACAGACAGACAGAAGTCCATTGGGTTATGTTGTCTATGCTGTCTTCTATCATCTAAGAGATCATTGAGGTGGATGTCTTTTAACATTGTATGGGATATATCAGGCGGGATGGAGTTGAGTGGCAACACAAACATATGCAGGCAATACATAATAGATGGCTTTGTGGTCGCTAATGCATCGCTGTAGTTGTTATTGTCGGCTGGGAGTCGGAGCCTGTCCAGCAGAATAGGCTTGCCGTTTCACTTCATTAGAGCAGTCTTTTTTGTTGTCTAGTGCCAAAGGCAACATAAACACAGATTCACCAGGCTTTAACGTGATTAAAAGGTTTCATGAAAAGACATGAGCGTTTTATCCTCTTTTATTACGTTATGATTGAATCCCCTGCAGTTTTGTACAGAGAATCATCTGCAGTTCAGAACGAGGCTTCCATTGACTGCATGGAGATAAAGTAGCCTGGTTAGTTTATAGCTTCAGCAATAATCTGGGGATCAATATGTAGCAATGTTGGGAGGGTATGTAAACCGACTACCGCTATGTCATTAAAATGAGCTGGCGAGAAAGGGGGAGAAAGGGAGAGAGAGGGGGAAAGATGGAGTGGGCTGTCCTTTTGACAGACAGAAACACCTCCCCTGAGACAAACCTCCTGTTGGGGAGCTGTACAACAGTCTACTGGGACTAAAACAATAAGAAGGAGATGAGAAAAGGAGGAGAGTGAAAGGGGGAGAGAAAACGTGGGTAGTGAGAAGAGAAAGACAGAGAGGGGAGGGGGGGAAGAGGTAGAAAGAGAAATTGAGAAATCAGACATGAAAATAGAAACATGCCCTAGATCACCATGTCAGAACCTCTGAAATTAACATGACATAGCAATCTCCCCCGGCACGTCGTATACACCTGAGGGACATTCTCCCCTTCTCAATAGAGCCTCATATTCATGTTCCAGAACACAAAGACTCCATCTTGGCCATTATCACACAAGCCTATTCAGCTGCTAGATTGTCTATTCATTCAGACGTTGCCTGTATATGAAGTTAATGGATTTCCCCCATCAGCTCGTCTCTCCATTGTCTAATTAAGCAATAAGGCATGAGTGGTGTGATATATGACCAATATACCATGGCTAAGGGCTGTTGTTACGCACGACGCAAAGTGGAGTTCCTGGACACAGCCCATAGCCATGGTATATTGGTCATATATCACAAACCGCTGAGGTGTCTTATTGCTATTATAAACTGTTTACCAACACAATTAGAGCAGGAAAAATACATGTTTTGTCACACCCGCGGTATACGGTCTGATATATCACGGCTGTCAGCCAATCAGAATTCCGTGCTTGAACCACCCAGTGTATAATGTACAATAACACAGGGAGGGTTTATGAGCTTTACCTAACAAACAGACAGAGAGAGGGAACCCCCAGGCTGATGGATGGCAACAGTAGGTAGCGTTAGCGTAGCATGGCTGATGGATAGACCCAATGGCTTTGGGAGGATGGAAGATAAAGATGGAGTCGTGCTGTGCTGAAAGCTACATTAGGAGACTAGTGCGGTGCAGATTGACGTCTGAGCTTAATACACAAGAATTCTCTGTCGCCTGTCGTGAATTTATGCATTACTATACGATAAAGGATATACTTTTTGGAATAGAATTAAGTGGCATACATTTGATGGGTACATTTGTCCAAATGGGTAAAATACATACAAAATACATACATTTAACCTTGTTAACATGCGTGTATAGGATGAAAGGTATGTCAACATACATTTGGATGAAAGGTATGTCAACATACATTTGGATGAAAGGTATGTCAACATACATTTGGCTTCATTTTATTCCTGTAATTATTTCACACGTCCTGTCTAGTTGTATTTATGTTTACCTGCAATGTTTCATTTTTTAGGGGATGTTTGTGATTAGTCATTAGTTAATAGGGAGAGGGAGAGAGGAGAGAGGGAGAAAGAGAGAGGAGAGAGGGACAAAGCGAGAAGAGAGAGAGAGAGGAGAGAGGGACAAAGAGACAGGAGAGGGAGAGAGGAGAGAGCAAGAAAGAGAGAGGAGAGGGAGAGTGGGTTGTTTCCGGCAGCCTACCTGCATGTCTGTGGCTTCCTGTTAGTTTCCATGGATCCTATTGTGTCCTCTATTGCATCATTATCACCACATGTCCCATCACCATAAATCCTTTTCTAACGTTCTCTAACGCATTCTTACAATACCGGGGCTTACATGATCTTTCCCTCCTCTCTCTCTCTCTCTCTCTCTCTCTCTCTCTCTCTCTCTCTCTCTCTCTCTCTCTCTCTCTCTCTTTCTCTCTCTCTCTCTCTCTCTCTCTCACTTTCCCTTCTCTCTCTCTTTCTCTCTCCCTCCCTCTCCCTCTCTCCATCTCTCTCTCTTTCCCTTCTCTCCCTCTTTCTCTCTCTCTCTCTCTCGCTCTCTCTCTTTCCCTTCTCTCTCTCTTTCTCTCTCCCTCCCTCTCCCTCTCTCCCTCTCTCTCTCTTTCCCTTCTTTCCCTCTTTCTCTTTCTCTCTCCCTCTCTCTCTCTCTCTCCCTCTCTCCTTCTCTCTCTCTTTCCCTTCTCTCCCTCTTTCTCTCTCCCTCGCTCTCCCTCTCTCCCTCTCTCTCCCTTCTCTCCCTCTTTCTCTCTCTCCCTCTCTCTCTCTCTCTCCCTCTCTCTCCTTCTCTCTCTCTTTCCCTTCTCTCCCTCTTTCTCTCTCCCTCGCTCTCCCTCTCTCCCTCTCTCTCCCTTCTCTCCCTCTTTCTCTCTCTCTCTCTCTCTTTCTCTCTCCCTCTCTCTCCTTCTCTCTCTCTTTCCCTTGTCTCCCTCTTTCTCTCTCCCTCTCTCTCCCTCTCTCTCTCTTTCCCTTCTCGCTCTCTTTCTCTCCCTCTCAATTCAATTCAATTGACTTTATTGACATGGCAAGTTCATTATTACTTACATTGTCAAAGTATACATATCGAAAAATAAAATAAAAATAGATATTTATATATACAATATTTATATATAAATAAATGGTGGGACCAACAGCAATAATAATAGTAGTAGTGGACATGGGATTACCATTAACAACAACTACAACAACAATATTAATCAGAACAACAATACATTAAAGCAATGGTAGTAGACCAGTGTCAACATGACTGAGAAGACACATAACATGTGTCATGACGTTGGCTGCTGTGGTCAGAGAGAGGTCGTAAATTCCTGGAGGAGATGATCTCCTCATGGCCACAGTATAGAGACAGAGTGAATGTTCATAGAGAACAAATGAATTTCTTCCACCTCACAGAACTTGAGGTCCGAACAACATTTATGTTCCGGAGAAAGTAAAAAAGATCGGTGAAGAATCCAGCTACAAACTGGTCCGTTTGGTGCAATTTTGTGGGGCTCATGGGAGACGGTGCGGCCACATTACCATAACGCTGTTTATATAATAGTCTCAGATATGAGGTTTACATCTAATTGTTGTATAAGATGAATGAGTGAGGATGATACTATTTGTAAAATTGTGTACTGTGATTTTGGACTTTTTAATGAAGGAAACTCCGTTTCCCTTTTGAGTTTAACTAAATCAGAGGACCGCCCATGAGCCCAGTTAGGGTCGGGTATCCTGGGACAGGCCCTTTTCTGCAATTCCGAATAAAACCCCACCTTGAGAATTTCTCAACAGACCATGTTTCCCTCAATTGCGAGAGGACAAAGGTTGCAGACTAGCTTACCTTGATAACGAGAGGGCCAAGGTTTGAGTAGACTGCTGAATCTTTTAACCATCCCACGGTTAAACTCTTAGACTATCGATACCGACAGAATAAGAACAAGTCTTTGATATTAATTACTAGTCTGCAGCTAGGAATTTGGTATCATTGAACGCGAAGACCGACAACTGCAGAAACATCCATTCTACAACAACATCGCTGAATGTTACTCTGAAGTATCCATTCTGACCACGGCAGAGAGAGAGAGAGACGGACAATTCTACAAAAGACAACACACTGAGCGTAAATATATATATTGATTGCAATTGTTCCCGAATGAGCGAGTGTTCATGTGTAAAGGATTAGCATTTCAATTGTTATAATTATCAACTCTGTAGTGACTTCTCATCTGACCCCCCCTCCCCATTTGTCCAACAAGCCGCCATGCCGGTTTAGCCCACTAGGGCACATTCCCCTATCATTTCTTGTAATCATATTTACTGTGTTTGTTTGTGTGTGCACTTCTGTGATTGTGTAGTTAGTTAATAAATATATTATTTAAGACAATTGATGTACGGATGACTCATCGTGAAGACTGGGTTCGTGCAGATAACCAAGAATTTATGACGTTTGGAATGAGACTAACGTGAGGAAAAGTAAATCATTCACTAATTATGAAGACTAATTGATCAGATATGAAAATATCTGAAAAGTTATATTAGGAAAATTATACCTTTGCAATCTGAATATTTTCCTTGGTGCCCCGACTTCCTAGTTAATCACAGTTACATGATTAATCAGTTTAATTGCGTAATAGTAATTACAGAGAGTTATTTGATAAATAAATCTTCAGTTAATGATAGTAAAGACATGACACATGGTATGAAAGACAAAACAAAACAAGATGGGAAATATTATAGACATTACTTTGCACTTTTATCTCTCTCTCAATTCAATTCAATTTCAATTTAAGGGGCTTCATTGGAATGGGAAACATATGTTGACATTGCCGACGCAAGTGAAATAGATAATAAACCAAAGTGAAGTAAACAATAAATGATGAACAGTAAACATTACACTCTATCTCTCTTTCCCTTCTCTCTCTCTCTCTCTCTCTCTCTCTCTCTCTCTCTCTCTCTCTCTCTCTCACTCTCTCACTCTCTCACTCGCTCTCTTTCACTCTCGCACACACACTTTTTCCCTAAACAACATTCACACTCATGACTGTTTTCTTCCACACTGATTTGAGGTCACACCGAGTCGCTGATGAGATGCCAACCCTGGCGTGTGGTTAGATGGTTCCAGTAGGTGGTTTGGTCTAGCTTGCCAACAGCCAACTAGTGTAGAATCTCACCATTCAGAGGTGCAGCGAGCCTGGTCTCTGAGCTGCCGTCGTGATCCCAGAATGCAGTCGGGCGTTGAGTCACTTCCTGGTGCAGTGGAGGGTGCTGGGTTCTACGAAAGGTGACTGGATGGAGGGAAGGACGGCTGGGTGTTCCTATGGAGATGGCAGCATACCTACCTCTGCCTGACCCGCTTGACTGGGCTAAACAGCAATCTGCAGGAGCACAGGGGGCACGACTGGAGAGGGGGATGGATTAACACAGTGCTTGTGTAGAAACACACTGCTGTGTACACTCTGAGAGGCACGCACACCGGTCGATACACACGAAAGACAGTGAAGTTCTCCAGTGACAGTGGAGAGAGCGTCGCCGTGAACGTAGTGCCTGCCATACGTTTACCTCTCTCTCAATCATTATGACAGTCCCTGCACTCTCCCTCCCTCCCTTCCTCTGTTCTCCTGATTCATTCCTCCCTAAAAAAACTCTTGACGACAGCGACAAGTAATTGCAGCTTGTGAGAGTATGCGTTAGGGGACAACAGCGAGGTGAGGTGCATGTTTTAGTCACCGTCGGCGTTCCTATGTTAAGCTAATTTCCTCACATTCATTTTCTGTGTCTGAGGTGGATCACCGTTTCAAACCTAAAAGAGGTTGCTAATTCGATCATTAACATTTTACAGAAAAAAAACAATTTGATGTTTATCTGAAAGAGGCAACTGTAATTGGAGCATTCAGAAACATGGATTAAACGTTTTTAAAGCCTAACAGACATATAATTTGTCCGATAACAAAGCAATGTATTGTTTTACTTCAATAAAATGCAATGATGTCAATGTAGTTGTTCACTGCCTCAGTGGACTGCTCTAGTATTAGCCTAAAGGGATCATTCAATTGTTCAGTCAGCCAACAGTGCACTACTTAACAGTGTGCTCCCTCCTCAGGAGTCTATATCAGGGTTAAGCCCCTATTAGGAGCATATTACTACCCTCCACTTCCCCCACTGATCCCTCTCCACTCCCTCCCCAGTCCAGGTGCCTCCTCCCTGGGTAGGTTCAGAGCAAAAGTGGGTCTTTATCCAGACAATCCTCTTAGCTCCTAGAGGAGTGTCTCTTTAAGGTGCTGGCAGTGGTTCACAGCAAGGGACTGGCACACCGCAAACACCCCGCAAGCACACCGCAAACACCCCACTCACTGCACTGGGCTGTCAGAAGGGCTGTGTTTTTAGACTGGATCAGGGAAATGGAGGGTAGGGCAGCTTTCTATGGGACTGTGATCCCCTGTCACTTTACCATGATCGTGTATATAACATGCATGTATGGTGGCTGGTGTCTAGGCTTTATGGGTAGAGTAGTTTTTTTGCCCCCCGAGCTGAAACTAATGCAAGTGATATGTCAAAATGTAGATCGATGTTAAGCTACAAGAGGTGGTGAGTGAGAGGGCAGGGGTTTGAAAGTTAACCTCTCCTCCCACAGCTCTCTCCCTCACTTCCCTGCAGCATACCAGAGCTACATCCTTTTAACTATGGCAGCCACACTGTAGTAGTCCCACTCTCCTAGCTATCAGGTGGATTTACACTAGTGTCTGTGTGTGTGTCGACAGAGGCGACCATAGTGCAGGCCTATATGAGGCCTTATAGGCCCAGCCAATCTAATGACCATCCTTCCATAGTCGACAC
The DNA here is from genome assembly GCF_045791955.1 of Oncorhynchus clarkii lewisi. Lineage (NCBI taxonomy): Eukaryota > Metazoa > Chordata > Actinopteri > Salmoniformes > Salmonidae > Oncorhynchus > Oncorhynchus clarkii. Next base: position 41,318,886 of record NC_092167.1, on the reverse strand, counting down.
TGTTAGCGTCATGGCTTGACGCTCACCTCAGTGTTCAATAACTCAAATCATCGACGATGATCAAATGATTAGGTTTTAGTGGTCAACACTCAGGGTTGTCTGTAACGATTCCGCGGCAGGTTATGGCCACGATGTTGAATTGTCAGGGCTCCTGGTGATGAAAGCTCAAGTATGGGATAAGAGTGAGTAAGGGTTTTGATTGGCTGTGAGGGTTTACCAGTTTACCCGTGATTGTATTATTTGCCCGTTTTTAAGAAGACTGGCTTTTGGGTGTTGTGGTCTTATCTGTTGGAAGAATATCTGGGACAGCACATAGGGTGTACATGTATCCTCACTATCTTTCACAAACAGACACACACCGACACCCATTATACACACACACACACACACACACACACACACACACACACACACACACACACACACACACACACACACACACACACTCACATACAGTGCCTTGCGAAAGTATTCGGCCCCCTTGAACTTTGCGACCTTTTGCCACATTTCAGGCTTCAAACATAAATATCTAAAACTGTATTTTTTTGTGAAGAATCAACAACAAGTGGGACACAATCATGAAGTGGAACGACATTTATTGGATATTTCAAACTTTTTTAACAAATCAAAAACTGAAAAATTGGGCGTGCAAAATTATTCAGCCCCCTTAAGTTAATACTTTGTAGCGCCACCTTTTTCTGCGATTACAGCTGTAAGTCGCTTGGGGTATGTCTCTATCAGTTTTGCACATCGAGAGACTGACATTTTTTCCCATTCCTCCTTGCAAAACAGCTCGAGCTCAGTGAGGTTGGATGGAGAGCATTTGTGAACACCAGTTTTCAGTTCTTTCCACAGATTCTCGATTGGATTCAGGTCTGGACTTTGACTTGGCCATTCTAACACCTGGATATGTTTATTTTTGAACCATTCCATTGTAGATTTTGCTTTATGTTTTGGATCATTGTCTTGTTGGAAGACAAATTTCCGTCCCAGTCTCAGGTCTTTTGCAGACTCCATCAGGTTTTCTTCCAGAATGGTTCTGTATTTGGCTCCATCCATCTTCCCATCAATTTTAACCATCTTCCCTGTCCCTGCTGAAGAAAAGCAGGCCCAAACCATGATGCTGCCACCACCATGTTTGACAGTGGTGATGGTGTGTTCAGGGTGATGAGCTGTGTTGCTTTTACGCCAAACATAACGTTTTGCATTGTTGCCAAAAAGTTCAATTTTGGTTTCATCTGACCAGAGCACCTTCTTCCACATGTTTGGTGTGTCTCCCAGGTGGCTTGTGGCAAACTTTAAACAACACTTTTTATGGATATCTTTAAGAAATGTCTTTCTTCTTGCCACTCTTCCATAAAGGCCAGATTTGTGCAATATATTGTTGTCCTATGGACAGAGTCTCCCACCTCAGCTGTAGATCTCTGCAGTTCATCCAGAGTGATCATGGGCCTCTTGGCTGCATCTCTGATCAGTCTTCTCCTTGTATGAGCTGAAAGTTTAGAGGGACGGCCAGGTCTTGGTAGATTTGCAGTGGTCTGATACTCCTTCCATTTCGATATAATCGCTTGCACAGTGCTCCTTGGGATGTTTAAAGCTTGGGAAATCTTTTCGTATCCAAACAGTATCTCGGACCTGCCTGGTGTGTTCCTTGTTCTTCATGATGCTCTCTGCGCTTTTAACGGACCTCTGAGACTATCACAGTGCAGGTGCATTTATACGGAGACTTGATTACACACAGGTGGATTGTATTTATCATTAGTCATTTAGGTCAACATTGGATCATTCAGAGATCCTCACTGAACTTCTGGAGAGAGTTTGCTGCACTGAAAGTAAAGGGGCTGAATAATTTTGCACGCCCAATTTTTCAGTTTTTGATTTGCTAAAAAAGTTTGAAATATCCAATAAATGTCGTTCCACTTCATGATTGTGTCCCACTTGTTGTTGATTCTTCACAAAAAAATACAGTTTTATATCTTTATGTTTGAAGCCTGAAATGTGGCAAAAGGTCGCAAAGTTCAAGGGGGCTGAATACTTTCGCAAGGCACTGTATATATATGAACAAGCACTACCGCAGGTTCATGGGTGGCTCTTTAGATCTTTAGGGAAGTCTACTTCCTTGTGTATGTTTTCCTGATGTTGTGTGTATGTTCTTTGTGTGATGCACAGTGGGGCGTGAGAGACAGGGAATGTTAATGGTGGAGATGGAGAGGTCTAGCTTAGTGTTGACAGGTAATGGTGGAGAAGCAGAGGTCTGGCTTAGTGTTGACAGATAATGGTGGAGAAGGAGAGGTCTAGCTTAGTGTTGACCCTGCACCATTTAGATAACAGCATCCACTCCTCCCCTCTTCACAAGAGAAGAGCCGATTCAGAGACAATGTGGAGAATAGAGTGGACCGAGATGTTTCTCTCTCCATTTGGATCTATTGTAGTATCTCTCACTTTGGTCAGTGTGACAGAGGCAGACAAAGGGTGTGTTAGTGGGTGTACGTCTGTATATCTGGAAGTGGAGAACGAGGGGCAGAGATGGGGAGAGAGAGAGCGGGAGAGAGAGGGAATGTGGGAGGAAATGTGGAACTAGATGGTGGGATGTTGGAGAGCTGTAGAGAGATGCCCCTCCTTCCTTGAGCCACTGTCAAGATTTCACACATCTGTCTGGTTGCATAGCATTAGGGCTACTGTATGAGGTCTAGCTGTGTAATTGTTATTGCTATTTTATGAATGTGTCCTTCGACCTCTCTCTCTCTCTCTCTCTCTACCCCTCTCTAGCTCTCTCTCTCTCTACCTCTCTCTCTCTCTTTCTCTCTCTCTATCTCACACCCTCCCTCATGCTCAAACATGACTCATGCCATGACCACCAGCTGCTTCCAAGAGTTTATTCCTTTCTTCCTCCACCCATCCACCTATACCTCCAAATGTCAACCCACCACAGTTCATTCACCTATACCTCCATATGTCAACCCATCACAGTTAATCCACCTATAGCTCCAAATGTCAACCCACCACAGTTCATTCACCTATACCTCCATATGTCAACCCATCACAGTTAATCCACCTATACCTCCATCTGTCAACCCACCACAGTTAATCCACCTATACCTCCATATGTCAACCCATCACAGTTCATCCACCTATACCTCCAAATGTCAACCCACCACAGTTCATTCACCTATACCTCCATATGTCAACCCATCACAGTTAATCCACCTATACCTCCATCTGTCAACCCATCACAGTTAATCCACCTATACCTCCATATGTCAACCCATCACAGTTAATCCACCTATACCTCCATCTGTCAACCCATCACAGTTAATCCACCTATACTTCCATATGTCAACCCATCACAGTTAATCCACCTATACCTCCATCTGTCAACCCACCACAGTTCATCCGCTTATACCTCCATATGTCAACCCACCACAGTTCATTCACCTATACCTCCATATGTCAACCCATCACAGTTAATCCACCTATACCTCCATCTGTCAACCCACCACAGTTAATCCGCTTATACCTCCATATGTCAACACACCACAGTTAATCCACCTATACCTCCATATGTCAACCCACCACAGTTAATCCACCTATACCTCCATATGTCAACCCATCACAGTGAATCCACCTATACCTCCATATGTCAACCCATCACAGTTAATCCACTTATACCTCCATCTGTCAACCCACCACAGTTAATCTGCCTATACCTCCATCTGTCAACCCACCACAGTTAATCCACCTATACCTCCATATGTCAACCCACCACAGTTAATCCACCTATACCTCCATATGTCAACCCACCAAAGTGAATCCACCTATAACCCCATATGTCAACCCATCACAGTTCATTCACCTATACCGCCATATGTCAACCCATCACAGTGAATCCACCTATATCTCCATATGTCAACCCATCACAGTTAATCCACCTATACCTCCATATGTCAACCCATCACAGTTAATCCACCTATACCTCTATATGTCAACGCACCACAGTTCATCCACCTGCACCTCCATCTGTCAACCCACCACAGTTCATCCGCTTATACCTCCATATATCAACCCATCACAGTTAATCCACCTATACCTCCATCTGTCAACCCACCACAGTTAATCCACCTATACCTACATATGTCAACCCACCACAGTTTATCCGCTTATACCTCCATATGTCAACTCACCACAGTGAATCCACCTATACCTCCATATGTCAACCCATCACAGTTAATCCACCTATACCTCCATATGTCAACTCACCACAGTGAATCCACCTATACCTCCATATGTCAACCCATCACAGTTAATCCACCTATACCTCCATATGTCAACCCACCACAGTTAATCCACCTATACCCCCATATGTCAACCCATCACAGTTAATCCACCTATACCTCCATCTGTCAACCCACCACAGTTAATCCACCTATACCTCCATATGTCAACCCATCACAGTTAATCCACCTATACCTCCATCTGTCAACCTACCACAGTTAATCCACCTATACCTCCATCTTTCAACCCAACACAGTTAATCCACCTATACCTCCATCTGTCAACCCATCACAGTTAATCCACCTATACCTCCATCTGTCAACCCACCACAGTTCTCCTCAATTACTATACTATGTTACAGCAGAGAAACAAACGAGGGTTCCTCATGATTTTTGGTGTGCTCAGTAGATATGTCATGTGACTTGACTCCTACTTCTGCAAGAGTACCAATTCCTTTATTATCAATACATGTTACTTGGAAGCTGTATGTGTTCTGCGAAAGCGGCATCAAGTTGATTAAGAATTGATGTCATACTGTATGTGGGCAGTGGAGGAGGATGTAAAGATGCTAATGCTAATGCTAGGTGACTGGGGTGTATTTGGGAGATGTGGTGTAGGCTGATGATTTTTCCCGACTTGGCCTCCAGTCTCTCGCTGGCCTCTTATGACGGATAATGTATCACTGATCATTGAATGCAACACCTGGCCTGACTGCACAGAACGGAAATACACACTTTTGCAGGATATGTAACTTGTTTATGTGACTTATGAGGAAAACATACTCCCATGAGACACAAAACATGAAGGAATACACATAGACACATGAACACACACACACACCCCAACAAACACACACACCCCAACAAACACACACACACACACACACACACACACACACACACACACACACACACACACACACACACACACACACACACACACATCACACACTCTTAATTAATCAAGAATATACAAGGAAAACACCTTGAATATGATGTTGATCATGATCTCAGCATGTCTCCAGTTAAATTCCTATCTCCTCACCAGGCGTACAGTGAGAAACGGTGGCGTAGGAAGTGTGTGTGTGTGAGAGTGTGTATGTGTGTGTGTGTGTGTATATATTTGTGACAACACTGGCTGAACACTGCATAGCTGGGAGACCATTAATTTCGGAGCGGTGCTTAACAGACTCGCATACCACCGTAGGGGTATGAATATTTATATGAATATGAATATTGATGAGGTTGGTGATTCAGAAGGAAAAGAACGAAGCATAAAAAGAGAACGAGAGAATGAAATAAGTCATGACAGAGGAGGGAGACGGCTGAGGATAAGGAAATGGTGGGTTGTGGAGTGATAGAGACCAAAAGAGACCGAGATAGAGAGACATAACAGAGGTAGAGAGACTGTTGACAATGGAGGCTGGTGAGGAGAGCGAAGTTGAGGGAAGGGTTGAACATGGAAGAGCAAGGTGGCGAGGGAGAGAGAGACGGGATAAGATAAAACAGCCCAACATCATGTTGAAAAGGAAGTAAATCATCTCTGGCCCGTAGGCATCATCTCCCCTCCATCTCCCGCCAATCTACCCAGCATCATTGACTTTAACCCACACTATCCCATAATAATCTCATCTCCACAGAAACACTCCTCTCACTCCACGGCAACACACAACAACACAAAAACTGCAGCAAACACTACAGGAGAAAATAGAAAGACCTCTTCCTGATAAATAATTTATTGGGGTGAGATTCCAAATGGGAGCTATCGCACAGAGCATTGAACAAGCTGTCAAAATAACAAGAGATCAATGATTTAGCAAGGTCTTAGACGCATTTCAATGGCAGTATATGTAGCGATTTGGAGGTTTTGAATGTGGAAATGGTACTGCAGTATACGGATGAGGGAACTGTGGTAACGGGGGGGAAGGTCCAGCCCGGGCTTACTCTCCGGGATGGGGCACGCTTTTTAGGGTCTTCTGAGGCGGGCCTGTGATAAATGTTGAGGGTACGTAGCCACTCCTATAAATAAACATACTGGGTAAAGCTTTAGTAAAGCATGCCAGACGTCTCACAGTCACTCTGGAAACATGACAAGGAAGGATCTCAGATCTGAGAGGTGTGGAGCAAAAATCCCATCAACCCCTCTGTCGTTTGCACTTTACTCAAACGCTCTCTGTTTCTTTCTTTCACTCCTTTCTTCTTCTCTCCCCCCTCTCTGTCCCTCTCTTCTCTCTGTTTCTTTCTTTCACCCCTTTCTTCTTCTCTCCCCCCTCTCTGTCCCTCTCTTCTCTCTGTTTCTTTCTTTCACCCCTTTCTTCTTCTCTCCCCCCTCTCTGTCCCTCTCTTCTCTCTGTTTCTTTCTTTCACTCCTTTCTTCTTCTCTCCCCCCTCTCTGTCCCTCTCTTCTCTCTGTTTCTTTCTTTCACCCCTTTCTTCTTCTCTCCCCCCTCTCTGTCCCTCTCTTCTCTCTGTTTCTTTCTTTCACCCCTTTCTTCTTCTCTCCCCCCTCTCTGTCCCTCTCTTCTCTCTGTTTCTTTCTCCCCCTTTTTTCTTCCTTCCTTCCCTCTCTCTCTTCCTTGGCTTCTCTTTTTCCATCCTTCCCTCCAACCATTTTTTCTGTATCTCTCTCTCTCTCTCTCTCTCTCTCTCTCTCTCTCTCTCTCTCTCCACCGCCTTCCCACCTCACCCATCCCTTGTCCTACTCTCCACCCCCCCCCTCCTTCTCTTCTTCTCTCTTATCTTTGTGTCCCTGTGGCAGTAGTCAGGGTTGATCTCATTAACCCGGATGCAGAGGGGAAGTGCCTCTGATGTAACCTGTCGTGTTGCCCCACCTCCCCATACGGACCACGATTCTATGCTACACGATGCTATGCAACTCCCCACTGACACAAGTCATTGTGCTTGGGCCTAAGTAGGCGTCAGTAGGCAGAGTTGCTTTCTAGTGATTGCAGGCACATTGTAGGACAGGAATGAAGATAATTCATCTGATTTCCAGCTGTCTTACTTTCTCTTTACGTTCCTCTTTCTCGTTTAGTTAGTCTTCCTTCTCATTCTAGGATTCTTTCTTCCTCATCCCTCTCTCTCCCTCTCTTTATCTCTTGAGCGTTTTTTTGGGGTACAGTACAGAATCCTCAGTGAGTGTTTTCACACCCTTAGGGGGGTTTTGTGTGTGTGTGTCCGTGTGTGTGTTCCTGCATGTGGGTGTGTGAGACACAGTCGCTGCTCTACTTTCAGCCCCTCTCCGCCCTGTGTGATTGCTGTGGTGTAGTCAGCCCAGCGGTTCGGTCATGTCAGCTCACAGGAGAGAGCTCCTCTCCTCTCCATCTCCTCTCCTGTCTCCTAGCCTGTTTGTGTTCACTGCTCAGACTGCAGGAGTGGTGAGAGGAGGAGAGAGGGAGGGATCGGTGCCTTGGTTAAGTGTCAGAAAGCATTGTACGAAGAAGAGAGAGGGGGAGAAGGAGATAAACATAGGGGAGCGATCAGGGTGAACTGATGTAGGAGGGTGAAGGAGAAAAGTGGACTCAACACTTGTGTGAAAGTGTGTTTCTGCATCAGAGAAAACTAGTGAAAAGCTCCAGAGATGATGCAGGAACCTCAGCCTCCATCACATGTCGTCACAGCTCTCCTCTTTCCCGTTCCATTTCCTCTGGTCCGTGTTCAGTCAGGCAGGCCTGTCAACTCCCTGCCCCTGGTCCCTCTTTCTGCCTTCAGACTCTGCTCTGTCCTGACTCCAAACAGCCCTCAGTTCCAATGCCCCTACGGACTGCATGCTGCACAGTGACAGCACAACCCTCACAAGTGTCGTGCGAGGGGGGAATCCAGAGGAGGAAGATGAGGAGAGTGAAGAGGAATAATCGATTCACAGTGGCGTGTTTTTTGGCCACATGATCAGGTGATCTGGCCTTATTGGACCCTGAAGGACCCTTGAAGCAGTCTGATTGCTCATGTTCACTGTTGGCAGTTAACAGCTCATGGCCGGGGCCTCAGCTGTGAGTCTGTGGCCCTAGATTCGATTTGGATGGTGTGTGTGACTGGGTGGTTGGGTTTTGGCACCACCGTGTGAAAAGGCTCTTAAAAGTTCACTTAGATGTGTGGAGTGAACTAGGACCATTCTATGGAAGTTATGTGGCTTTACAGGAGCACTTTGGCAGCTACTGTATGCAGTTGCAACTGTTTAATATATTCACCGGTATTTGACCTAGTATTGATCTATTGCAGCTATGTAAAACTATCAAATCGTTTTTGAGCTACTGAAGGACACACTGTCATTGTAAATGCAGGAAAGGACAGGATCAATAGGGCAGCTACCTGAACATTCAGTATTTTCCTGGGAGGGAACAACATCCTGTAGTGTTTAGTAGAGGCTGTGCCCTTTCCCTTCACCCACACATAGTTACCCAGGGAGCCTCTTAGCTAGCATCCAGGAAGACTCAGAAAGCTGCCTCTTCTGCATCCTTAAATAAATGCAATACGATGGCAGGTATGACATCTCTAATGTACGGCAGAGTTTGTCGCCTGGACATTAAGTACATTTATGTTTGTAGGCTCTGTGCAAACTCCTAATGTAGCATCTTGTCATACGCTTGCACCCTCATCTCTGTTCCTCTCTTCCATTTCTACCCTCCTTCAACCCATCTCGCACCTCGAATCGAGTCGCAGCATCCTTCCTGCTCTGTTCCCGATGTTTCTCTAACATCAATCCATCCTTTTGGATTCTTCTTCACTGCTCTCCAGCTCCACCTTTCATTTTCTCTCTCCTCCCCACGCTCCCTCTCTCTATCTTGTTTTCTCTCTCCTCCCCACGCTCCCTCTCTCTATCTTGTTTTCTCTCTCCTCCCCACGCTCCCTCTCTCTATCTTGTTTTCTCTCTCCTCCCCACGCTCCCTCCCTCTATCTTGTTAAGTCTCTCCTCCCCATGCTCCCTCTCTCTATCTTGTTTTCTCTCTGCTCCCCACGCTCCCTCTCTCTATCTTGTTTTCTCTCTGCTCCCCATGCTCCCTCCCTCTATCTTGTTAAGTCTCTCCTCCCCACGCTCCCTCCCTCTATCTTGTTTTCTCTCTGCTCCCCACGCTCCCTCTCTCTATCTTGTTAAGTCTCTCCTCCCCACGCTCCCTCTCTATATCTTGTTTTCTCTCTCCTCCCCACGCTCCCTCTCTCTATCTTGTTTTCTCTCTCCTCCCCACGCTCCCTCTCTCTATCTTGTTTTCTCTCTCCTCCCCACGCTCCCTCTCTTCTCTATCTTGTTTTCTCTCTCCTCCCCACGCTCCTTCTCTCTATCTTGTTTTCTCTCTCCTCCTCATGCTCCTTCTCTCTATCTTGTTTTCTCTCTCCTCCCCACACTCCCTCTCTCTATCTTGTTTTCTCTCTCCTCCCCACGCTCCCTCTCTCTATCTTGTTTTCTCTCTCCTCCCCACGCTCCCTCTCTCTATCTTGTTTTCTCTCTCCTCCCCACGCTCCCTCTCTCTATCTTGTTTTCTCTCTCCTCCCCACGCTCCCTCTCTCTATCTTGTTTTCTCTCTCCTCCCCACGCTCCTTCTCTCTATCTTGTTTTCTCTCTCCTCACCACGTTCCTTCTCTCTATCTCGTTTTCATCAGATGGGGGAGCTGAGATGGAAAGAGTAGGAAGAGAAAGAAAAGGCAATGTCAACAGAATACTACACACACTCACTTGCATGCACACCCACGCTCACACACTCACATACATGCACACGCACACCCACACACGCACACTCACACACAATGTTCAGTCAGTGGCGTCGAACCATTCCTAACACAGTGTACCAGTGAAAAGGTCGTGCTAGGTGACAGGGAGAGGTGAAAGCAGGAAGAGGTGAAGGGGTCCTTTCTCAGTCTCACCCCCACCACATTGGTCCTTTCATGGCTCCTATTAGGGGTTGCTTTAGCCTCACTCTCTCTCCACCGCTGCTCAGCCAGTGGAACAGCATAGTCCATCCAGACCCCTGCAATTACCATTACACTGACGGGAGGAGACTGGTGGGATCAGTCTCAATGCTGAAGGTTAGCCTAGGTCGCTCTGAGCTTCTATAGCACTATGCCTGATCTGTCGGTGGTTTGGTTCAGGGTTAAGGGTGTGTGAGTGTATAAATAGCAACCCTGTCATGTCCGTGCCTGCTTTTGTCACTCTGCATGTGTAGGTTTCATCAGGTTTCTTTATCATTGGGATGATACGAGTACGCAGTTGTCTAAGTGGTACTGTTTTAAAAAAAAATGTTTTATAGTTCACAGTTTATAGTTCATAGTTTATAGTTCATAGTTTTTATAGTTCATACTGCATATTGCCTTTGTTTACCTTCTGTACCATCTGTAGGCTTTAAATGTAAATCTGCTATATTCCATAACTAACTGGCAAAATATGTTCATGTTTGTGCCGCAATGTGTTGGCGTGTGCTACAGTGTAGAAATGCTGGTATCCTACAGATATGATAGTATCCTACAGATATGATAGGATCCTACAGATAGGACAGTATCCTACAGATATGACAGTATCCTACAGATATGATAGGATCCTACAGATACGATAGTATCCTACAGATATGACAGTATCCTACAGATATGATAGGATCCTACAGATATGATAGGATCCTACAGATATGACAGTGTCCTACAGATATGATAGTGTCCTACAGATATGACAGTATCCTACAGATATGACAGTATCCTACATATATCACAACATCCTACAGATATGACAGTATCCTACAGATATGACAGTGTCCTACAAATATTACAATATCCTACAGATATGACAGTATCCTACAGATATGACAGTGTCCTACAGATATGACAGTATCCTACAGATATGACAGTGTCCTACAGATATGACAGTGTCCTACAGATATGACAGTGTCCTACAGATATGACAGTATCGCCACAGCACCTCAGTCAGTGGAGCAGAGAGGACATCCACAGTACTCAGGCTAATCTGAGCTGGTCTACCTCACCGCAGCAGAGCACAGAGCAGAGCCAGAGCTGCAGGGCCAAGAGGTTAGGGCCCCAATTTGCTAAAGGCATGGCTGACTGACTCTGACCAGGACTGAGTGAAAGGCCCCCTTCTTCTGCTAACACCCCAAATACCCTCTCTCTTTCATTCTTTTACGAGTGCACTTTGTAGTCTCTCTCTCTCTCTCTCTCTCTCTCTCTCTCTCTCTCTCTCTCTCTCTCTCTCTTTCTCTCTCTCTCTGAAGAGCACCAGCCAGAAAAGCTACAGTGTAGTTAAATGACCGCTCTGGCGCCTGCTCAATGCATCCAAACAATTGTGCCATAGAAACGTCTGATATCACTGTGTCAAAGACAATAGCTATGAAACCCGAGAAATAGCCATTTCTGCCTAGCACCATGTATTCCATGTTATTTCTATCATTTTATACAATAAGGATTACAGTGTCTCGCTATGTCCACTAGCGCTCTCCATAAATACGTTTTATATCCACAAAAAAACTGCTATTTCGCCCCAACCCCAAAATAATTTCTACATGGAAATCAAATCAAATCAAATCATATTTTATTGGTCACATACACATGGTTAGCAGATGTTAATGCGAGTGTAGCGAAATGCTTGTGCTTCTAGTTCCGACAATGCAGTAATAACCAACGAGTAATCTAACCTAACAATTTCACAACACCTACCTTATACACACAACTGTAAAGGGATGAAGAATATGTACATAAAGATATATGAATGAGTGATGGTACAGAACGGCATAGGCAAGATGCAGTAGATGGTGTTGAGTACAGTATATACATATGAGATGAGTAATGTAGGGTATGTAAACATTATATTAAGTGACATTGTTTAAAGTGGCTAGTGATACATGTATTACATAAAGATGGCAAGATGCAGTAGATGGTATAGAGTACAGTATATACATATGAGATGAGTAATGTAGGGTATGTAAACATTATATTAAGTAGCATTGTTTAAAGTGGTCAGTGATACATTTTTACATACCATTTTCTATTATTAAAGTGGCTGGGGTTGAGTCAGTATGTTGGCAGCAGCCACTCAATGTTAGTGGTGGCTGTTTAACAGTCTGATGGCCTTGAGATAGAAGCTGTTTTTCAGTCTCTCGGTCCCAGCTTTGATGCCCCTGTACTGACCTCGCCTTCTGGATGATAGCGGGGTGAACAGGCAGTGGCTCGGGTGGTTGTTGTCCTTGATGATCTTTATGGCCTTCCTGTGACATCGGGTGGTGTAGGTGTCCTGGAGGGCAGGTAGTTTGCCCCCGGTGATGCGTTGTGCAGACCTCACTACCCTCTGGAATTGTGCATCTGTGAAAGTTTGTGTGTTTTTGGTGACAAAATTCGGCTTGTCACCAAAAACACACACATTTGAATTTCTTCAGCCTCCTGAGGTTGAAGAGGCGCTGCTGCACCTTCTTCACCATGCTGTCTGTGTGGGTGGACCAAGTCAGTTTGTCCGTGACGCAGAGGAACTTAAAACGTACTACCCTCTCCACTACTGTCCCGTCGATGTGGATAGGGGGGTGCTCCCCCCCCCCCCCCAGAATGCTTGACCGAGTAACACGTTACACACAATGTAATAGTGTCATTTATTACGGTAGACTGCACGCCATTACCATTCAGTTCTGAGCCCCTCCCCCACTCGCTCACCAGCTAATGCAGTCAGCCGACATCAACACGGTCAGTTTGGTGAATACAGTGGCCTCTACTCTCGCTCTTTAAGTCACACGATGACAGAGAGAGCGAGCCTGTAGCGAGCCTGTAATAAAGCCTGTACTTATCTTGGGCCAAAAAAAAGAGATATTAGTTTAGAAGGAAATACAAATAGCTTCCCCTCTCACTCCGGTCCCAGGGTGTTAATTACGTTCACGTCTTTCTTGATATTGGGTCTGAATCTCTGAAGGCGGTAAAGAATAAAGAATAAACACAACGCTTACGCAAACACACATGCTCAAAGACATAGACCTGTGTCATGATTAGTGTTTACTGACAAGCTGAAAGCTAAAGGAGGCGTGACGGCGTAGCCATCATTTCATCGAGCCAGTTCCCTCTATTATCTGATAAAGGCTGCCCATTGAATGAAGACAGGGGTGAGGGAAGGCCGTATTTCAAAGGAAACAGGTGATCATTTAAATGGGTTTAAGAAGGGTTTCACTCCTTAAGCCATTGTCAAAAATCCCAGAACACTCTGAAGATGTCTTTGCTGCAATATATTGCCTATTTGTAAACTAGCCTAGAGCATGGCTTGTACGATGGTTGTTGGCTGATGTGATGGTCAGTGATTGTGTGTGCATGTGTTTGTGTGCAGGTGCACGTGTCAGTCTCTGCATGTGTGTGTGTTTGTCTCGGCCTGTTTCTGTCTGGGTATCAATACTTGAGCCAATAACTGAAAGTTTGCCGGTTCGAATCCCCAAGCTGACCACATGAAAAATCTGTTGACGTGCCCTTGTGCCCTCCTGTAAGTAATTCTACATAAGAGCATCTGCTAAATAACAAATGTAAAACTGTCTGTCTGTGTGTGTACAGATCCCATTTCAAATTGCCTGTGTACACCGAGCTGCGTACCCAAAACCTGCTAGATCAGGTTCACCACGCATCAGCACATGATCTGTTTTCATCTATTTTCTTGTGCCTTTCTGCTTCTGACAGTTAAATTGAGCTGTGAGGACACAGGGAGAAAAAAGGACACAGGGCCCATTTTTCAGACTGATATTCCCTTACCGCCGGTTTGCTCTCTCTCTTTTTCTTGTTTCTTCGTTTTGAGGCGTGGCACACCGGATAGATGTTTTCTGTCTTTTATCACAAGGAACACTGCTGTGGTGGGCTCCTGCTGAGTCGAAGCAACAGACAGTCTAGCAGTGAAATGAGAAGTAGTCTGGGCTCCAGGCGTTTCTCAACAGGGTCTCCTTGGTGAAAATAGCAGGGGCCAGCGGTGTCTCCCTGTGGAAATAGTAGGGGCCAGCGGGGTCTCCCTGTGAAAATAGTAGGGGCCAGCGGTGTCTCCCTGTGGAAATAGTAGGGGTCAGCGGTGTCTCCCTGTGAAAATAGTAGTGGCCAGCGGTGTCTCCCTGTGAAAATAGTAGGGGCCAGCTGGGTCTCCATGTGAAAATAGTAAGGGCCAGCGGTGTCTCCCTGTGAAAATAGTAGGGGCCAGCGGTGTCTCCCTGTGGAAATAGTAGAGGCCAGCGGGGTCTCCCTGTGAAAATAGTAGGGGCCAGCGGTGTCTCCCTGTGAAAATAGTAGGGGCCAGCGGGGTCTCCCTGTGGAAATAGTAAGGGCCAGCTGGGTCTCCCTGTGAAAATAGTAGGGGTCAGCGGTGTCTCCCTGTGAAAATAGTAGGGGCCAGCGGGGTCTCCCTGTGAAAATAGTAAGGGCCAGCTGGGTCTCCCTGTGAAAATAGTAGGGGTCAGCGGTGTCTCCCTGTGAAAATAGTAGGGGTCAGCGGTGTCTCCCTGTGAAAATAGTAGGGGTCAGCGGTGTCTCCCTGTGAAAATAGTAGGGGCCAGCGGGGTCTCCCTGTGAAAATAGTAGGGGCCAGCGGTGTCTCCCTGTGGAAATAGTAGGGGCCAGCGGTGTCTCCCTGTGAAAATAGTAGGGGCCAGCTGGGTCTCCCTGTGAAAATAGTAGGGGCCAGCGGTGTCTCCCTGTGAAAATAGTAGGGGTCAGCGGTGTCTCCCTGTGAAAATAGTAGGGGCCAGCAGTGTCTCCCTGTGAAAATAGTAGGGGCCAGCTGGGTCTCCATGTGAAAATAGTAAGGGCCAGCAGGGTCTCCCTGTGAAAATAGCAGGGGCCAGCGGTGTCTCCCTGTGAAAATAGTAGGGGCCAGCGGGGTCTCCCTGTGAAAATAGTAGGGGCCAGCGGTGTCTCCCTGTGAAAATAGTAGGGGCCAGCAGGGTCTCCCTGTGGAAATAGTAAGGGCCGGCTGGGTCTCCCTGTGAAAATAGTAGGGGTCAGCGGTGTCTCCCTGTGAAAATAGTAGGGGCCAGCGGGGTCTCCCTGTGAAAATAGTAAGGGCCAGCTGGGTCTCCCTGTGAAAATAGTAGGGGTCAGCGGTGTCTCCCTGTGAAAATAGTAGGGGTCAGCGGTGTCTCCCTGTGAAAATAGTAGGGGTCAGCAGTGTCTCCCTGTGAAAATAGTAGGGGCCAGCGGGGTCTCCCTGTGAAAATAGTAGGGGTCAGCGGTGTCTCCCTGTGAAAATAGTAGGGGTCAGCGGTGTCTCCCTGTGAAAATAGTAGGGGTCAGCGGTGTCTCCCTGTGAAAATAGTAGGGGCCAGCGGGGTCTCCCTGTGAAAATAGTAGGGACCAGCGGGGTCTCCCTGTGAAAATAGCAGGGGCCAGCGGTGTCTCCCTGTGAAAATAGTAGGGGCCAGCGGGGTCTCCCTGTGGAAATAGTAGGGGCCAGCGGTGTCTCCCGGTGAGGGTAGCAGTGGTTGGAGAGGCTTTCCACAGTTGCTGACTTAATGTATGGGTACTATTCCCTGGCCTGGAGAGACCCACCACAACGTGTCTTCTCACCAATACTGACTGGGTGTCAATGCTGTTCTCACTGATATGTGTAGGTCATTGGACTAACAAAAAAGTTGTTGCAACAGCATTTTGAGCGATGGTTGATAATGACTTGGAGAGTCAATGGCCATATTGACAAGGAGAGTACATATATTTGCTGCTTCAGTCTTTCCTGGTCAAATTTCCACTTTCCGAAGGCATTAGATTAGACCAGGGGTGTCAAAGTCAAATGGACGGAGGGCCAAATAAAAAAATCAGCTACAAGACGAGGGCCGGACTGTTCGAATGTTCATTGAAAAATTTTTAAATGACGCATATAGTCTAGTGAACCTAATTGAACCTACTGAAAACCTAACAAATATATTACAATATGATCAGATAAATAAAGCAATATTTTCTTATGGCTCTGTCAGTAATCTTTAATTTTCAACAGACACAAAAGACAAATTTCCTTTATATAAATATCCCCATAACATGAACATTAAATGAAAGAAACCGGTATTCAAGGCACCATCAGTAGACTATATTTTCTATTTTAGCAAAAGTGGGCTAAATTTACTTCAAAGAAAAAACAATAATAGCAATTTTCTATCATCCACTCAACTGAAATATTTTTAAAATATAATTGGATTGAAATACAAAAAAATAAAGTGCAAAAATCTATTAATCAAAAACAACACTTTGTTTAAGGAGAAGTAACATGCAGTGAAAACAAATATTACATTTTAACTTTTAAACTTGAACTGAGTAAAAACTCTAAATATGTGATTGCACAGTAATGTTCACTTGTTTGAGGTTGAGGGTGATACTTGGTGGTGTCCCATCTTTTCCACAAGTTCATCAATGTTCGGGGTAAGGCTCTGAGCTGAAGAAATCCTCAGAATTGAGTGGAGGTGTTCAGCAGTAAGTCGACTTCTGTGTGATGTTTTGTTCAGGTTCATCAAAGAAAACAGTTGTTCACACAGGTATGTGCTGCCAAACATAGACAACGTTTGAGCAGCCTGGATGCGCAGCTGGGGCATTGTGCCGGGGAGGAAACGGGCGAACTCCGCAGCACCCACTGCCGCATATTTTGCCCTCAGTGCATCATTGCATTGGAGGTCAATCAACTCCATTTGGAGGTTTGGTGGTGAGCTTTCCACGTCAACAGCAAATGGGTTACCGAGCAGTTCCAACCTGCTTTTTTGTGCTTCAAAGTCAGCAAATCGGCGTCGAAAGTCAGCGGCAAGCATACCTATTTTATCAGCCAACTGTGTGCTCGGGAACGCACTGGTAGAGAGCTTCTCTTTCATGGTCTGGCAGCTGGGAAAGTGGCTCAAATTTTCTTTCCGCATCTGCGTCTCCCACAGAGTCAGTTTGGTTTTAAATGCCTTCACTGTACTGTACATATCAGAGATGACACGATCCCGACCCTGCAGCTGCAAGTTTATTGCATTCAGATGACTCGTAATGTCACACAGAAAAGCCATTTCACACAGAAACATTTCGTCTCGGAGTTGTGTTGTGTCTTTCCCTTTGCTGTCCAAGAACAGACAAATCTCCTCACGAAGCTCGAAACATCTTTGAAGCACCTTTCCCTGGCTTAGCCATCGCACCTCTGTGTGATAAGGCAAATCACCATGCTCCGTTTCTAACTCCGTCAGAAATGCCTTGAACTGGCGGTGATTCAAACCTTTGGCTCTGATAAAGTTAACTGTGCGCGTGATGATGCTCATTACATGCTCCATTTTCAAGGCTTTACCGCACAACGCTTCCTGGTGTATGATACAATGATAAGCTGTCAGCTCACCTGTCGCGTTTTCCTCTTGCATCTTTTCCCGTATCTTCGCCACCAGTCCGCTCCTGTGTCCACACATCGCAGGTGCTCCGTCGGTTGTCAAACCCACGAGTTTTTCCCAAGGCAGCTCCATCTCATTTACACATCTTGACACCTCTTCATACAAATCATGCCCCGTAGTTGTGCCATGCATAGGACGTAAAGCCAAAAACTCCTCTGTCACGCTTAGGTTGGAGTCCACTCCGCGGATGAAAATTGACAACTGGGCAATGTCAGAAATGTCGGTGCTCTCATCCACAGCCAAGGAATATGCAATAAAATCTTTTCCCTTTTTCACAAGCTGCTCTTTTAGATTGATGGACAACTGGTCTACTCTCTCGGCAATGGTGTTTCTGCTCAGACTCACATTTAAAAAGAGTTGCCTTTTTTCTGGGCAAACTTCGTCACAAACTTTAATCATGCAGTTTTTGATGAAATCCCCCTCCGTAAATGGCCGGGCTGATTTAGCGATCTCTTCTGCCAAAATAAAACTGGCCTTGACAGCAGCCTGGCCTTGTGATTTGGCTTTTTTGAACAGAGCCTGTCGAGATTTGAGGCCTCGTTTTAATTCCTCTGCCTTTTGTAGCCTTTGTTCCATGTCCATATTCTTGTTTTTGTCCGCGTGTTTCGTTTCATAATGTCGTCTCAGATTATACTCTTTCAGTACCGCCACACTTTCTCCACACAGAAGACACACAGGTTTTCCAGCTACCTTCGTGAACATATACTCCGACTCCCACCTTGTTTGAAACCCCCGGTTCTCAGTATCCACCTTCCGTTTTGCCATTTTTGATGGGTATCTGAAAGTTAATTTTACTGTGATGCTGACGACTGCTGTGCCAATAAATATTGAAATGAAGCAGCCTACTGCTCGGTGCGTCACCTTTGCATTGTGGGAAATGTAGTATTGGTGCGTGTAAAAGATCTGCGGGCTGCCGGCTTGCTGCGGGCCGGTTCTAATAATAAATCAAGATCATCCCAGGGGCCGTAAAAAACCTTCTTGCGGGCCGGATGTGGCCCGCGGGCCTTGACTCTGACATATGTGGATTAGACCATAACAAGGTAAGAGAATATTAGGTGTGTAGTAAAGGTCATTGTAACAGATGTAGTACACCTGCACACACTTGCTACAGTTTAATAGCTGACAGAGAGTAGGGCAATTTCTCCTTCCTCCTCCTAATACTCTTTCAGCCCATTGGACTGGGATTGCTTCCAACCTGCATCACTCTGCCTGGGGGCCCAGCGGTCCCTAGTGTCCCCCCACACAGTCAATAGTGAGGGAGTGACTTTCGATTGCCGCCCAACTCCTTGCCTCTCTCCCTATCTCTCTCTCTCCCCCTCTCTCCCCCTCTCTCCCTCTCTCTCTCCCCCTCTCTCCCTCCCTCTCTCTCTCTCTCTCTCTCTCTCTCTCTCCCCCTCTCTCCATATCTCTCTCTCTCCCCCTCTCTCCCCCTCTCTCTCCCCCTCTCTCCCTCTCTCCCTCTCTCTCTCCCTCTCTCTCTCTCTCTCTCTCTCTCTCTCTCTCTCTCTCTCTCCCCCTCTCTCCCTCTCTCCCTCTCTCCCCCTCTCTCCCTCTCTCTCTCCCCCTCTCTCCCTCTCTCGCTCTCTCTCTCTCTCTCCCTCTCTCCCTCTCCCTCTCTCTCTCTCTCTCTCTCTCTCTCCCTCTCCCTCTCTCTCTCTCTCTCTCTCTCTCTCTCTCTCTCTCCCCCTCTCTCCTTCTCTCCCTCTCTCTCTCCCTCTCTCTCTCTCTCTCTCTCTCTCTCTCTCTCTCTCTCCCTCTCTCCCTCTCTCCCTCTCTCTCTCTCTCCCTCTCTCCCTCTCTCTCTCTCTCTATCTCTCTCTCTCTCTCTCTCTCTCTCCCCTCTCTCCCCATCTCTCCCCCTCTCTCTCTCCCCCTCTCTCCCTCTCTCTCTCCCCCTCTCTCCCTCTCTCTCTCCCTCTCTCCCTCTCTCTCTCTCTCTTTCTCTCACACACACCCTTTAACATTCAACTTTCCTGTCAAACCTCCTGTGGGCTAGCGAAGCGAAAAGACAAATGTTTCCCGGCGAAATGAGAATAGATTTTCCCAGCGGCCTCCATAATCAGCGGTTCATACATTTAATTTTAATAAAATAATCGAGGGGGATCGGGATGTTTTCTGGCATAGAGTGGCTGGGATAGCAGGGAGGATGTTTTATGGTATAGAACAGCTGGGATAGCAGGGAGGATGTTTTCTGGTGTAGAACAGCTGGGATAGCAGGGAGGATGTTTTCTGGTGTAGAACAGCTGGGATAGCAGGGAGGATATTCATGTAGCTAGAGAGGCCGAGATTTAGATAGATCGAGAGAGACAGAAACATTCACTGTATATATACATAATATGACATTCGTAATGTATTAATTATTTTGGAGCGTATGTGAGTGTAATGTTTGCCGTTCATTTTTAGTGTTTATTTCACTTTTGTATATTATCTACCTCACTTGCTTTGACAATGTTAACATACGTTTCCCATGCCAATAAAGCTCCTTGAATTGAATTGAATTGAGATTCAGATAGCTAGAGAGAGCGAGATATATTCAGATAGCTAGAGAGAGAGAGATAGATTCAGATAGCTACAATGAGAGAGAGAGATTCATAAAACTAGAGAGAGAGAGAGAGAGCGAGAGGGAGAGAGATTCAGATAGCTACAGAGAGAGGTATATTCAAAAAACTAGTGAGAAAGAGATTCAGATAGCTACAGAGAGAGATTCAGATAGCTAGAGAGAGAAAGAGAGAGAGAGAGAGAGAGACAGACAATAGAGAGAGAGATAGATTCAGATAGCTAGAGAGAGAGAGATAGATTCAGATAGCTAGAGAGAGAGAGATAGATTCAGATAGCTAGAGAGAGAGAGATAGATTCAGATAGCCAGAGAGAGAGAGATAGATTCAGATAGCTAGAGAGAGAGAGAGAGATTCAGATAGCTAGAGAGAGAGAGATAGATTCAGATAGCTAGAGAGAGAGAGATAGATTCAGATAGCTAGAGAGAGAGATAGATTCAGATAGCTAGAGAGAGAGAGAGATTCAGATAGCTAGAGAGAGAGAGATAGATTCAGATAGCTAGAGAGAGAGTGGAGGAGAAAGAGCCTGGGAGCCAAACTTAATGGCTCATGCAGTGGCGACTGAGAAATCAATCAGCCTGTAAATCCATGTGCTTATGTACCAGCCCAGCCTGCCAAGCCCTCTGTTGCCTGCACTTATCGTTTGCTTTCCCACCCAACCTGCCCTTCTCTTCTCTCTCTCTCTCCCTCTCTCATTCTCTTTCTCACTGTCTCTCTCCATCGTTCATGTTGTGTCACCGGCCCCTCCGGTTCCATTTTATCCAACAGATAAGAAGAGGAGTAGGGGAAAGAAGTAGGTAGGACTGGGGGTGGGGCCGAGGTTGGACGGGGGAATGGGTGGCCTAGTTGTCAAGAAATAGATTGAGAGCAGTCTTGCAGTCCATACAAACCTCTCCTTTCATAAAGGAACATAAAGGATAATGTCTGACCTGGCGCCAAGACTGGCAGGTGTACCTGACATTCTCGGGAAAAGACTTGGGAAAATATTATTTTCTGTCAGACTGTGACCTGACCAAGATAACCTCTGATCCCTAGTCATGTAGCTTATATGTAGGCTACTCTATTTCCTCCTGGAATAACTATTGGCCCTAGTCAGATAATATAATATAAGTATGACTAAATTAGAGGACATCATTGCACATCATTTCCTACATATTACACACGGGTGACATGATATATTGGGCAGCGTGTTTACAATAATGGCGGGGCAGCATAACACATGGGAAATGACAGAAGCCCCAGAAGTCAATGCAATGTCTGGGCCACTCAAGCATCAAGACGCCTGTATTTGTATAGGCCATTGATTCCGTGTGATTCAGACGATTCACCTGTAATTACACCCGAGCCAAACAGGAAAAGATCTCAAAGCCAAGGATTACTGAGATGGGGGCTGTAGGAATGTGAATATGTGCACAAACTGGTCTTCCTGTTTACTGAGATGGGGGCTGTAGGAATGTGAATATGTGCAGTAACTGGTCCTACTTCCTGTTTACTGAGATGGGGCTATAGGAATGTGAATATGTGCAGCAACTGGTCTTCCTGTTTACTGAGATGGGGCTATAGGAATGTGAATGTGTGCAGCAGCAGGTACTACTTCCTGTTTACTGAGATGGGTGCTGTAGGAATGTGAATATGTGCAACAGCAGGTCCTACTTCCTGTTTACTGAGATGGGGGCTGTAGGAATGTGAATATGTGCAGCAGCAGGTCCTACTTCCTGTTTACTGAGATGGGGGCTGTAGGAATGTGCATGTGTGCAACAGCAGGTCCTACTTCCTGTTTACTGAGATGGGTGCTGTAGGAATGTGAATATGTGCAACAGCAGGTCCTACTTCCTGTTTACTGAGATGGGTGCTGTAGGAATGTGAATGTGTGCAGCAGCAGGTCCTACTTCCTGTTTACTGAGATGGGGGCTGTAGGAATGTGCATGTGTGCAACAGCAGGTCCTACTTCCTGTTTACTGAGATGGGTGCTGTAGGAATGTGCATGTGTGCAGCAGCAGGTCCTACTTCCTGTTTACTGAGATGGGGGCTGTAGGAATGTGCATGTGTGCAACAGCAGGTCCTACTTCCTGTTTACTGAGATGGGGGCTGTAGGAATGTGAATATGTGCAACAGCAGGTCCTACTTCCTGTTTACTGAGATGGGTGCTGTAGGAATGTGAATATGTGCAACAGCAGGTCCTACTTCCTGTTTACTGAGATGGGTGCTGTAGGAATGTGAATATGTGCAACAGCAGGTCCTACTTCCTGTTTACTGAGATGGGGGCTGTAGGAATGTGAATATGTGCAGCAGCAGGTCCTACTTCCTGTTTACTGAGATGGGGGCTGTAGGAATGTGCATGTGTGCAACAGCAGGTCCTACTTTCTGTTTA